>NC_142193.1:4485000-4785000 GCF_026936395.1 Plectropomus leopardus
ACTAATAATTAATAATAAAAAGTTACTTTGTGTGCATGTATTGATATGATATTGCCACACCAAAATATTGCGATATGCTTTACCAACCCCCACCCACCCACCCCCACCTCTATAAAATGACGTATCCAGTACATTTTTTTAAAGCTTATTTTAATTTGTAAAGGAATGTAATAATGCCTTATGACACTAAACAAATGTTCCAGCTCCATGTGTATGAGGAAACACGTTACTGTTGCACTGAAAGCAAAATCTTTATTTCCCTTAAGGTGGAATTCCCTCATTAAGGTACATTATATAGTATAGTATAGCATTTGTACATAGAATTGATTGAAGAGTCAAAGGGACCTTGAAGAGTCTATTTTCTGAGAGAGAAAGGTGTTCATAGATATTAAATATTTTCTTAGTGGGAAAGAGGAAAAATCAACCAAAGACATTTTGTTTACATTTGGATGTTGTCGAAGCAGACTGCCATTGTGTCTGATGTATGGCGTTTTGTCTCTCCACCGTTTCTGACACTGATAATAAAATATTTGCTCTGGATTGAAAGTGTCCTGATTTTATTTTTCATTATTTATGGATTCAATAACGTTTTTTTTTGTTTTGTTTTTAAAGTTAATCAATTAATTGAATTACTTATTATTTATTTTAGTCGAAAACAGAGAAAAATATATATATATAAAAACAGAGCAATAATGTCAAAAATATAACTCATTTTCCTTCTGTGTAGCTGTTATCCAATCAGGATTCAAATCTATGACCCCTATAAATATTAATGAGCTCTGTGCATACAAATCAGGGTCGTGGGTGTGTTCTGGGATGTGAGTGGTAGAAACCCTGTGACATCAGGAGACACGTGCCTATAGGCCTACTCCCTCAGCCAATGGTTCGTTCTGGTGTTTTTCCGAGCTAATGTGATTGGTCTGTTGCTTAATCTGCTAGAACTGGTCCCTGAACAGACTGAAATACTTAAAATCAGATTTAAAATATAGATGATATATTATTTATATTTTTTTAGGAAAATAGAACTAGACAGCAGAAAAGAGAAAAAAGAATCTGTGTGTTTGTGTGTGTATTTGTTCTAATGGTGGAACAGTCGTACTACACAATATACAGATTCAATCAACAACATTATTATTAATAATAATTCTTACAGTTAACAGTCAGCAGTATTTTACACAGAATATTATACAGTATGCCTATTGACAACATTTAATCTATTAAAGTTATGCAGCTTTTCTTTCTTCCTAACTCAGTTAATCTTAATTTTTTGTGTGACTTTTTCTTTTTCTTTTTTGTCTTTTTAGCCTTTATAGATGGGACAGGAAAGGAGCAGAAAAGGAGGAGTTTTTTTTTTTTTAATAATGTTGTAGTGTTTTGTCTGATGCTGCTCGCCTGTTTCCGGTAACAAATCACCTCCAGCCCAAACAGCTCTACCTAGCTAACGAGCAACTGACATGTCGGTAATTTGCGCCCTAGTACACTTGAAGAATCGTGTTAACTATTTAACTACTGCGCCTATTACACTTTACTCCTTTTGGGAGCACGTCGACCGGATGACTTCAGACAAAGCCATGCAAAAAGGGCTGGTTCCAAAGAGGAACTTGGCTAACCGCAAAAAACTGTGTTCGGCATGTCTTTTTGGGGGTTGGGGCAACTGGATTTAAAGACCATTTTTCAGAAAGAGTGGTGCAAACAGACCAGGGAAAACAGGTACGTTCTCGGCAGAATTATAACCTGTATAAAACTTTCTGTAACGCGCTACATTGCTCTTAAATAGCTGTTTGCTGTTGATGTGGTAAGATATATCGTTTTATCTTCATTGTTTGTATGGTTTTAAATGGATTAATTCAACTGGAATTGTGTCATCAACGGTGCTGTGATCTCCTCTCACAAACACGTATGTTTTGATTGCAGAATCAAATTTCCTGTTATCGTTTTTCCCCATTTATGTATCAAGTGCTGCCCCTAGTGGTCAAAACTAGATAGCCCGCGCGTGTAGTTATCAGCCCGGCTAGCTCAGTCGGTAGAGCATGAGACTCTTAATCTCAGGGTCGTGGGTTCGAGCCCCACGTTGGGCGACTACCTTTTAGACTGCAATGTAGACTCGATAGGTTGTCGTGTCTCTCCCGCCATCGTTCCTCTAATCTTAGTGTGTCAGGTTCTAAAAGGCATTTTCAGGGCAGAGGAAGTATGAACAGGGATGCACATGTAGTCACACATATTGATATTATCAATATAAAGTGTGAAACCTCCATAAATAACACTTAACCTTGTGGTTGCTTCTTTGAAATAGTTTGTGTATCTTGATGGTTAGATTTATTTATGGCCCTTGTTGCAAACACAGGCAATTACTCTCAATTGCATAACATGTAACCTATAACTCTTTGAAGATGCTTGATTTCTTGATTGATTTCTCCTCTTATTTTGCTGGTTCACCCTGTGTACTAAGTATTTTAGTGTTAGTAGAGAAGCCAGTGCAATCACAGATTCAGTTTTTCCACACCAGTCACAATGTACTGACACAGATCCAGTACAGGCAGCTTCATCAAATACTAACACAGTTAAAATTAAGGATGTACAAGATTGGATTTTTTGCCCATATCTGATATGTCTCATTTTGCCAATATAACAGGCCAATATTGATATATCAACATTTTTACTCCCCTAATTATAGTGATCAATCAGGTCTCTGTAGTGGAATTAACATATTATACTTACTTGTATTTTGATGGCACACCCCTAGATGGAGACAAAAAAACATAATGCTTTCCAGTGTCTATGATATTAATTTATAGTGCAAAATATGAAAAATATGTCAACTTAAAGTTGATGTATATGTTCACTTTGCCAAAAAAAAAATCCTGTATGATATCAGCAGATATCAGCATGTTGGCCACTTCCAGTATTTCATTTTAAAGTCAATACCAGCCAATACGGATGACATTTTCATATTATTATACATCCCTAGTTAAAATGTTTAAAATCTGTCAACACTGAGAACACCAAGGCATGATGAGTGAGCTGTCGAGCCTTTCAAACACAAAATGACAGGAGAGAAAAGAGGACAGGTGGAAAATGTTGCACAGCTGATTTGATTCTTTTGGACTTTTTTTTACAGACAGTTGCCAGCTCACGGACAAGCCCCTCGCCGCTGCCCTCAGCGTGTGCCAACAAACAAGCAGCAGGTCAGCTAACCGAAGCAGCAAGCTACATAACACTGGTCGAAAAAATCGTAACGTTTGGCTGTTGTGTTAGATGTAAGTTTTAAGACAAAGCATACATGTATTATGTAGGCTGCTAGTAAATGAATGTCTGTACCAGGTGGATGGTATACTAACAGCTGAGTAGATGCTGGATATTCCTAGCATTAGATAGCCGTTATATTTACATTTTTGGTTGCAGGCTGAAGACTCCACAGCCAGAAGTCAGAAGAATCAAATAGGTTAGTACAAGTACTTTTTCAAGGGAATTTGGGGTATGTGTTGGGCCGCCGTGCCCCTGTTTAAAAGGATGTAATTATTTGGGAGTCAGGTCGCCGCCGAGCACCTGCTTCATTGTGTGTAATTTGGTGAATAAACTGTGAATTCTGCTGTAGCTGTCCAGTTTTTGGGACGTGGTGTTGTTTGTTGACAGGTATTGCAGCTCTCTTCTATCTTATTTACTACAATCTCTTGCTGTTTAGGAGGAGTACGGTTGTCGTGAGGTTATTAAAGGTTTTAAAAAAGCCAGATAAAGTCTGCGGTCATTTCAGCACGTCAGTGAAACGGACAGCTCCTCTGCTCTCAGGTGCTTGCTGAATCCTCTGATCACATTTTTTTTTTGACCTTTGAACTCTTCAAATACAATAGCCTCAGTAACACATTCCCACTGTAAAATCCAACACATGGTTGGTACTTTATAGGCCCAAGTGTGTGTGCATAATATGTTTGTGCTTTGTGAACCCATAGGCCTCCACTGGGGCCCATCAAAACAAACATACGCCACTGCGTATTGATTATTATTGTGTTCAGAGTTGTTCAGAGTCAAGTTGTTCCTATTTTAGAAGTTACCTGCGAACTGAGTAACGCTGCTTGCTGCAATCCGGCCCATGAACTCCAGTGTCTGAAGGCAGGTGTCTGACTGATGGACATTGTATATAAAATCAAAGCTGACATTCCTGCACTTTGAAAATAGTGGCTTTCTTTTTTTGTGGAGAGCCCTGTTTGCTGGCATGTGATAGTTTGGTATTGTATTTTGTATTTGTTTTTATGCACTTTTTTTAACAAAGCAGTTTGAGCTTCTTTTTTTATGTAACTTTCACTCAAGTAGATTTCTGCCACAGATGGGGACAGTAGCTGCTCAGTCCACAGGGACTAGGCTTGGGACCCATAGGGTTGCTGGTTCAAGTTTGGAGTATAGACTATTAGCTGGAGAGGTGCCAGTTCACCTCATGAGCACTGCCAAGGTGCCCTTGAGCAAGGCAATGGACCCCCAACTGCTTGGGGCGTCTGTCCATGGGCAGCCATCTTTCTCTGACATCTCTCCATTTAACGCACGTGTAGGTCTTGTTTGTGCACGTGTGTGCGTTTCAGGGGCCTGTGTGTAAATTACAGCAGTTTTCCCTCTGGGATTAATAAAGTATATAAAATTGAATTTAGAAAAAAAACATTCAATAGCTTTGTAATTTTGCAACATTTATTTAATTATTTATATTTGAGTGGTATTTTGACCTCCACAGTTGACTTCCTTCAATTCTAAATGAAAACACTGGCATAAAGTCTGATGTGGTTGAAGATGATTCTCTTGCAAATAATAAACTAAGTATTAATGAGCTAACTATTAAATAAGCCTTCAAAATGAAACATGCCTCTGTGAGGGTGTGTGATCATTGTTGACAATAATTATAACTGCTTCAGACAGGATTGTAAATTTACATTTTTTTTCTCTTCTAACAAGTCAGATCAGCATGCAAGTATGAAGTGATGAATGCATGTATAACCATATTGAAAACATGTGTGACAGCCAGACAGACAGATGATAGAAAAAATTCCTGCAGATTTGGGGAGGAAGTGATTTTGTCGCCCTCTGGTGCTCAACAGCTGTCATGGCAACAACTAATGAGAAATCATGAGGGTTTTTTATAATGATAGTAATAATAATAATAATAATAATAACAATAATAAAAAAATAAAACAAAAATTAAGTCACTTCAACATTAAAAGACTGTTGAACAGTGTCAAAACAGCAACATAAATCTAATTTAAATTCAGTGTTTTAAAACATGAAAACATGGAAATGTTTTGTATGTAATACAGAGCAGTCTTTATTAATTAGGAATCATGTCACTTGTACTGCCTTTCTCTACTGAGCAAAGTTTGTAACAGCCGCAACAATGTCAAGAGACAGAGGTCAGCAGAATTACAGAAAAATTGAAAATATTTGCTGAGAAAAAAACTGGAGTTGTGGGAGGACTGTAGCAGAGTGCTTGGCTTTTGAATTGGTGCTGACTCAGCACGAAGAAATAGGTCATCATCAACATCATCATCATCATCATCTCTCAGATGGTCTGGCTTTCATCAGAGCAGGTGTATACAGAAGGGGCATTCTGCTTTTTATAGGTCAGCCATGTTTAAATTATGCACCCTGTTTGATTTGGCATTCATTACTGAGGTGTGTGTGTGTTTTAGTTGGAGGGTATTTGGTTAAGTTCTCTCTTCGTGTGCCTCCACTTCTTCCTCCCTCCCTGCCTTATAGACCAAGTAACAGTACCCAATGCACAGTGAAAAAAAAAAATTAAAAAAAATAAAATAAAAATGAATAAAATCAAATAAAAAAATCACACATCCAAAAAAACTTAAAATTATTAGAAATAAAGGAAAAAGACCCGCAAACTATTTTAAAAAGAAGAAAAAATGTCTAAAAATCCTAAATTATAAATATAAAAAACAAATATTATAAAAATTAAATCTACAACTTCGAAAAAATAGACAAAAGAGAAAAATAAAAAGCATCCCAAACTTCAAAATAAAAAACAAGTAGGATAAAGCACCTCTGTGAACTGACTAATTGATTAATCTACTAACCGTTTCAGCTGTACTTTTATAAACTGTTTGGTAATTGGATTTAGAACTAAATATCAGATTTTATAAACTCTTCTCATGTTTTTTATGCAAACTCATAATTTGTAGTCCCTAAAGCTGTCAGGTAAATGTTTTGAAGTAAAAAACACATTTCCCTTTGATATGTAGTGGAGTAAGAGTCTAAATGAGCATGAAAAGGAAATACTTCAGTGAAATCCAAGTACCTCAGATTCATACTAAAGCCCAGTACTTGAGTATATGTACTTATAGTGAGTATATGTTACATTCCACCCCTGGTCCTGTGTGAGACATTTCCCTGCACATTCAGCCCATTAAAATCTCAGTTAGCTCTTCTCCAACATGACAGTGCTAATGCTTTCCCACAGTTCATGAGGGCACAGGTGTCAGACACCTGTCCTCTCAGTCCTCATGTGTCCTGCTCCACTGCTGGCCTGCTTTATATAGCTCCCGACAGAGCTACGCTCGCTGTCATTGGCTGAGGGGGAGTTAGCATCCAGCTGCTGATTGGCCAGGGCTTTGACAGTGACAAATTGGCCTCCTGCTGATTGGCTCTTTGTGTTGTGATGTCACTGAATGTGGGCTGGGTAAGAGGAGGAGAGAGAGAGGGCGAGAGAGGAAGAGTGAGAGAGAGAAGTGGGAGGAGTGAAAATGATAGAGAGACCCAACACTTACATGAGAGAGAGAGAGAGAGAGAGAGAGAGAGGAGCAGAAAGATGTGTGCAGGTCAGAACAATCTCTGTTCAGTGTGTGTGTGTGTGTGTGTGTGTGTGTGTGTGTGCGTGTGTGCGTGTGTGTGACAGAGACAGAAGCAGATAAAGAGAATGCTGGGGGGAGTTGTAGTTTTAAGCAAAGACAGTCCATATTTTTCTGGAGTGTAAATGAAGTGATTGAATGACTGTCTGGTCGCCTTTAGTTTAGTTTAATTTGGAGTGAAAATGGTGGAAAATCTACAAGAAAAACAAACAACAGTGAAAACACACATTCACGGGCTCACCTCTGAACCCACTAATCATATATTTCTTAAATGAAATGTTCATTTGTTTCCCAGAAAGACATATTGAGTTAAATCTATTGCATTTAATGTTTCATTTTTGCTAAGTGAAACATCTTCTCCTTGACCCCTGTACTCTTTAAATATCCTGAGACTATTCTATGATATTGCTATCTGTGTTTCTTGCTCTGTTACAAGGTACAAGGTAGATTTATTTTGTCTTTGATCTGAAACGTGGTTTAAGAATAAATGAATTTAGAGTTTGGTTGACCCTAAATTCACGTATCTCAGCATTTGTGATAGGGCTGTCAAAAGATGCATTTTTAAAATTGCGATTAATCACAGAATTTCAATAATAATTGCATTTTTTAATTCAGCATATGTGTTTTCAATTGCGTTATTTTGTGTTTCAAAATAGTTAAAAAATCCATAATGACAAGGTAAAGAAATTCTTACCAGAGTCAGTGTCTTTATTAGGAATCAAATAACAGCAAAAAACTGCATGGGACTAGCATAAAGCGGACATGTCTGCAAAGGGGAGACTCATGGGCACCCACAGAACCCATTTTCATTCATATATCTTAGGTCAGAGGTCAAGGGACCCCTGTGAAAAGAGCATGCTGTTTTTCCCTCGCCAAAATTTAGTGTAAATTTGTAGCGTTGTTAAGCCTCCTTCCTGAGAAGCTAGAATGACATGTTTGGTATCACAGGATTCTCGTAGTTTCATATGTTACCAGTATCATCACTGTTTGGACCTAAATCACATCGTGTTTGACACGTTAATGCTGACAGCCCCGGTGAATACGTAAGATAGGCTGTCTGGTTACTTTTAATTCCAGTGCCACGATAGTTAGATGCACTCACATGACTGTCTTTGAGTGCTTTCTCAGCCCTGAGCCCACTGGTTCCTGCTTAATAACTCAATTTTGGAATCAGTCTCTTTGCTGTTTTTCTGGGATTTTGGCAACATAGTGACCGCGGACATTGTTTTCACCTACCTGAGTTTGTGTTTTTGTCATGTGACACCCATTGTCGTGGAAACTACCACAGAAGCTGTTCATACGTCTTCCTGTCCTTCTGTGTGTCTGTAGACAGATTTCTGTCAACACTCGACATCACAACCGTGCAAGATGCAATCACAAAACTTTGTAGTTGTGTAATTGTGATCACAATAAAAGCCAGGTTCAAATACGGATGTGGTCCATGCAAGGGGGGACGGAGGAAGGGGTGTAAGAAGGGGCCATTGCCCCACCACATCCAATTTACACCCTTGTTCCACATTCCCTTTTAAAGACATTTTGGAGATTATTAAAGACTTTTGGGGGATGTTATGTTGTGAATGCTTTATCACAGTTGGAGTGATCCCATATTTGGTCTGTAGTTGAGGGATGATATCACTTTGTTCCTCCTGCATTACGTCGACAGACAGTAATTGTTAGCTTGGCCAGGGGAAACTGATGTGGGGAGGCAAGAGAAATATGACTCATGGTACCAAAAAAAAGCAGAGGGAAAGTCATAGCAAAAATGACATATTGTGTCTGCTTCACTGGCTCACTTCCAGCCAACATTTTAATGTGGTCCCCATTTGGGTAGTAAATGGGCTGAAAAACGGGCACTATATGGGATAATCCATTGGTTTCATATGGCCCCATGCTAATTGCCCACATGGCTGCTGTATCCAAGCAGGGCCTCACATGGGTTGTGCTACCAGGGATACCTGGTACTGAGTTGGTATTGGCCCAAAATTGGCATCATATCGGGGTAAACCCTTCAATATGGGCAGTTGGCCATATGGAGCCCACACTGTAAAATCTGACACGTTGATTTTACTTTGAAAAATTTGGAAAACTTTGAAAAATATAAGTAAATATAACTATTAATCTTAATTTATGTTTACTTTATATCTAATTGTTAAGTCTATTTAAAATATAGTTATATTTACTCGATTTTATGAAGATGTTGTAACTTCGAAATAGTCAGACTTACTTTTACTGAAGTTGCTAACACTAACAAAGAACGAGGCCATTTCACATGTCATTTTTTAGTCGCAACAACTTAACAAAAGTAAATACGTACACCTGATTTCATTCAGAGTTGGTGAGCATGGGACGACTAGAGTGTGGCATGCAGTGATTTGGGCTAATGCTAAGATATATTGACTGGCTGCTTATTAAAAACATTGCTAAATAATGAAAGTAAAATCGAGTGTAGCATATTCATGTGAGTGGGACCTGTACTGGGACCTGTACTGGATTATAGAGAAAGCAAATGTTAAGCTACAGCCGATAGTTTGTCTCCACATTGAGGTAACTTTATAAACTCTCCTTTTGGCCTCTCTTTGTATGACCAAATCTTTTGGCTAAAGGGTCTGTGAGTCAAGGTAACATTAGACAACATTATGTTACAATGCAACTGTGGTGTCAGGGCTGAGAAATGCTCGAAGAACTCTGGTGAGTGATGGCTCTGTCTCCGTTGCTGCGATATTGTAATGTCCTGTAGCATGACATAAGCTTTATTCCTCTAAGTGTTACATTACAGTGTTGTGGTGACGTTTTAGTTTTCCATTAGGCTTGTCTCTGCGTGGCCAAATGTTCTGCCTGCAAACCATCACCTTTAATGTGATGTGGAAATGTAATTATGTTATTTTTCTACAGCGGGCTCCAGCTGGAAGCCTGGCTGTAAAAATTAATTAGCACCTTCAAAACGCCAAGCCAGCGACACCAGAAGGAGTCAGGTGACAGCAGAAGAGTCACTGCCAACAACAGCCGGCAGCCACGGCCCCCACAAACCTCCAGAGATCTCCAGGAAGACTCAGACACCCCAGAAAAATATCAAAACCCCTAGAGACCCCCCAGAAATAGCCTAACCCCTTACTCTCTTCTGAAAGGGATGGTTAGACATTTTGGCAAATATGATTAATTGCTTTTTACAAAGAGTACTAAGAAAATTGATACCACTGTCGTATTTGTATGGTTAACATGTATAAAGCTTAGCACATAGACTGGAAACAAGGAGAAACAACTGCTTCTGCCCTACCAGCACCAAAGCTCAATAATTAATACGTCATAACCTTTTTTAACCACCTAAAAAAAAGTCACACTTAGTGTGTACGCTAAGTTTAAAATGTCTGAATGAATGAATAAATGAATACTTTTGATTTCGGTTTCATGCATCATGAGAGACAAAGATTGTGTTACACAAATTTTCTGAAGCCCAAGGCTTTTTTTTCTTTATCCTATATCAACCTAATGATTACCCAGAATAACAGCAATACCAAAGAAAGAAAATAAATGAATTAATAAAAAGTTATATACACCTAACATGTATACTTTAAACTATAATCCTCAATTATTATACACTTTTATAAATCCTGAATTTTTTTTACACCACAAGGGGTTTAAAACTTGATCTGTCCAGGCTGCAGTGATCCAGCCCTGTCAGTATGCCCAAATGGGCCAAACTCCGAACATTCCTCATTCAGCAGTGGAAAAGAGAAACACTACACATGGCCTTTATGCTGCCTGGCTGCGCGCCTCTTTTTCAAATAAATACAAACTAAATAAATATAACCCGAGTCTGCGCTGGAGCAAACCAAGGGGCCTCTTATGCCACCATCTGGCCAAAAATCATCTGTATTCTAAAGATGAATCACTCAATATTAAAAACAACATCCCACCTTCCCATGTGCACACACACACACATCCCTCCTTGGCTTTCAAACAGCTACACACCATACTATACATAACTGCACTCTGTAAACTTGTGTGGATTTATTCCCCTGACTTTTGAGAAAGTTTAGAAAAAATCTGGGTTCAAGAGTTAAATCTTTATCCTATACTGTACCATCAACCTGTACATGTACCTTAAGTTTAAACTTTAATCAGGCTGTTCTTATGCACTGTTTTCATACAAAAAGTAATCCACCAGGTTTTGTAGCCCACACAACCCATATAATCGTGAAGTCTGCGACCACGTGACCAATGTGCTAATGGGAGCAAAGACACAAGTAGAGAGCGAAAGTCTGCATGAGGAGACAGGCTGGGCTGGTGGATGGGTCAAACAAACACAGAACTTTCCTCTAGGAGACCAGTGTTTGTGTCCTATGTGAAACCGAGTCACCTTTGAGTTATTGTAAGGTAGCGTCGTGACATTGTCACTTTACGTTAAGTATGTTACTTTACGTTATACCATGGTGTGATTCTGATTCTGATTGGCTGCATGGTGTTTGTTAAAAACTGATTATGGAGCCTAATAAGTAGATTAGGTGAAACTATCTGGTCACAGTTCTTAATTACTGCGCTGGCTACATAATGGTATCCGCCTGTATCTCATATAATAAAGAGACACAGTCAAAGACAAGACAAAACTTCTGTTTACAATTTATTTACAACACTGAGTGTATTTCTTCAGTTCCTCATCCTGTAAACACCACAGGATGGAGACTGTAACGCACGCTGCAGGTACTACACTGCCACTATGAACTTAAGCAATCATTTCACACCCCCCTCACTATTCAGCTCGCTACTTTAGCTTTCTGGCTATAGCCAAGGGGTTTTATGAACTGAGCAGACTACAAATACCTCATGTTGCTAAGTGCTATCTAAAGGCCGTGACACAGACATGTGAAAACTAGCAGCGACAAAAGACTCCCACTGCGTAGCCTCAAGTCCCGGCCAGAAAGTCATCTGTATTCATCATACAAAACAGCTGACCGTTGGCTTGGCATCACAGCCTTTGGGTTTGTCCTGTTTACTGGAGCAGTAAAAAACATTTCCATTGCTTAAGAACTTCATAGGGCGGTATTGATTGTTCCAGGTGTTAGGTAAACCCTCAGCTGATTGTGAAACACTTCAGATTTTGATTGCAAAAAGTATACAAAGGAATGAATATTGTTACTTTTTTACTTTTTTGGTAAGTGACCATGGTTGAAGCGGGATAATGTTCTTCTGGGTTTCTGTTATTGGTGTTTAACAGCTGCCGTTGCACAGTGGACATTCACGCTTCCACCTCAGCCATTAAAAACTGATAATGGACACCTCGTGGGGCATTATCCCTCACTTAAGTACGTAAAGTTGCCACCCACAGCCATGAACCCAATCCTAACCCTAACCCCTGAATTTAACCAACTTTACTTTCCTAAACCTAACCTAAGCAACTTTACCTTGAGTATGAATTTGTATGTTAAGTATTATAATGCCCAACCATGTTTCTTTTCCGAAACTAATCTATGTAACTTAACATTAAGTTCTTAACTGTACATTAAGAAAAAAACATGATGATCTCCTAAACCTAACCTACAGTAAGTTATAGGTGAGCTAATACCTTAAATATCATACAAACTGCTGCACAAGAATACGCTGTTTTAAATATATGTATGACGTCTAGAAAATGGTTATAGTTGTACTTGGTGGGACATTTTAGACACATGAGACGGCAAGAACGGTTCTCTCTCTCTCTCTCACTCACACACACACAAACACACATGCAAACATGCACACACACCACACTCACACACATTATAAATGATGCCCCTGTACTTGAAAAAACAAACGGGTTCCATGCAGGATCTCAGAGCTCTGATTGGAGAAACACAAAACCAGCCAACAGAAAAACACACAGCTGCAATTAGCAACAGAAAACCATTTATCCCAGTGTGAAGGTAAACATATAGAGACAAGTGAGGGAAAGTCGAGGAGAGGGAAGCTGGGGTGGGGGCAATAAAGCCAGAAAGCAGGGGTAGTCCCAAAAAAAAGCCCATACCCCAATGGCTCCACCACATTTTTTCCCCATGCCCAGTGTTAACATCGATAGAAACAAAAAACTAAAATTTCAGATATTAAACATTTTTAGGGGTCAGGAGATGATGAGATTTCAAGTTTTCTTTGCTATAACTTCATCTTTAATGACAAAGAAACATTTAAATGTATATATTTGTTATGTTCCAAATGAAAGTCACATTTGACTATTGAGAGTAACGTTTTGCAGCTCCTATAAAATAATCTGTTTACTGTATATAATTGATACACAGATTCAATGATAATACAGCTATTTTTTTTTTTCTTTTACTGCTAATTACAAATGGTGGGTCATTTTCAAAACAATTAAATTTTGCGTAACATCAAAAAAAAAATATTGTAAATTAGACTGCAGTTTGCTACATTTTGCTGCATCCCAACTAACATTTGCATGTGGGGCCCATATGGTAAGTAAATGGGCTTACCCAAGTGGGGCCAAGATAAGATGCCCATCTAGGGTCCATACCCGGGTAGCCTTAGCATAACCCATATGGGGTCCACTTGGGTAAACCCATGCAATTAGGCAATTGGCATGGGGACATTATGGAACCATTGGGTAATACCATATGGGGCCCATTTTTCAGCCCATTTATTGACCATATGGGTCCCAAATGTTGGCTTGGATACATTTTCAGAGAAATAAAGAGAAATAAAAATGGATGAACTCTAGCTTGGACCCACAACACTGCAGGTCTCTTTTATTTATTTGATGAACTCTATGACAGACTTAGGTGAGGAAAGGGGACATTTTGTAATTGTGTGGAATTATGTGACGTTTCACCATTTCTCCGAAATAGACTGGTTTATAGCCCATACCAGGATGGAGTCACTTTTCGCTCCACTTAGCTCTCCATTCCTCAGTCCCACAGATGAACTCTTTTCCTCCTGAAGGTTATTACCAGCAGCCACATGAACACACGTCCCTCATGGACTCAATGAATGTTGAATATCTGGACATATCTGCAGAGGGTTATCAGGGACAGATCAGGCATTAAATGATTCCCTGGATGAGAACTTGTTCAAATGTGGTTGACACTGTTGTATTTCCACATATGTAGCTGTCCTTTCCTGAGTTCACTTCTTCCAAACAGTTTATATCAGTTCATCTCAAATCCAAAATGCAATCAAACAACTCAGGATCACCCCTTTACCAAAACACGGACAATAATCCTTTAAGAGTGAGACTTCACATAATAGTAAAAACTGTGATAGCAACTGTTTTTTTTTCATTGTACTTCCCCATATCAACCACTAGGTGGTGCAAAAAGCCAGCTAACAGACCATCAGTTGCTATTCTCTGAGTGAATGTCTCAATAACCATGTTACTAACTGGATACTACAGCCTGAGTTTTATGTCCCATATGGCAGAAAACAGGCCAACAGACACTAGGCAACTAAAAATAATGCCATAGTGATATAATGTTAGCATGAGGATTTAACACAATGTTTAGCCCTCAGTTTGGGTTGATCTGACTTAAGTGGGGTGCTCGTCTTCACAGTAAGCTTCATATCATTGTTATATACGATATTTAATCTCAAAGGACTTCCTTATTGAATAATGATTAAAAACAAATCAAATAAACTTATAAATCAGTGAATCCCCACTGATCCAGCCACTGGGCCCAGATAATTCCTTAGCCATCAGTTTGAGGTCCACACATAAGAGAAATGACCACATATTCCATTTTATTTCACACATTATAAATACACGTGTGCCTAACCCTCCTGATGTCCTCCTGATTGCCATACACCTTTTGTCCCCTGGGTCATGCTGACCCCACCCTATTTTGACTGGTATTTAAAGCATATTGTATAAATTGTCAATCAATTCTGTGTTACACATTTAGTCTTACTTCAGTCCAACCCATTACCACACATTTTTCCCTTCCTTTTGGAATTTAGGGCCAATAGACCTCATTTACATAAGTCTAAAAAATATATTATGATATGAAAAAGATTTCATTTGGGGTAATTGACCCCAAGGAGACATGAGGGTTAAAACAGAACGAAATAAAACAGATAGCAAGCCTAAATTGCAATTGCTTAAAATCCCAGCCCGTGCTGGTTGGATTTTGACCCTTCTTTACTTGATCTGTCCACCTAAAGCAGGAGCAGGCTGAGTCTGAATCTGAATCAGTCTCAGTGAAGTGGCAGGTACCTTCTCAGAGTTGTAGTATGTCATAATCACTGTCCAACAATGTAATGGCCAGCTTGCATTAAACTCTCGGATGCAAATATAAAAAAGTAAGACCGAATGTAAAAAATGGGTATATAGTTTTTCAACTGTGTGTATGTGTGTGTGTGTGTGTGTGTGTGTGTGTGTGTGTGTGTGTGTGTGTGTGTTGGTGTTTGTGTTAAGGCGGGGGAGTGGTTTATGGAAAATTGGTTAAATTCGTTATTGAAACGGTGTTACCATGATGTTGCTATGTGTTGACGTGACAACGGTGGCGCCTTGGAGAGCTTTGATCAAATCTCTGTCTCTCTCACGCGCGCACACACACACACACACACACACACGTCACACAGTGTCTGAATGGCTGTCAGTTCTGCTTGTCTAAAATGGCCAAAGGGTATCCAGGACAAAGGGGGAGTGACGAGCTCTCTGATTGGTCATGGCTGACTTTGATTGACATGTGATGGCAGCTGTGTGGAGTGTGTGGGAGCTGTGCCGCCTCACAGTTGAGCCTGCTATGTGCATATATGTGTGTGTGTGTGTGTTGCGTTGTTGTTACTGAGCAGCACAGAGAAGTGTTGAAGAAATTCACCATCAAATAGTTTTTGTTTTATTTGACCTTTATTTCGACACTCCACTCACAAACTCTTCAGATTGTACTGTTCTCTCAGCATCCCCTCCTCTTTTTCCATCTGTTTTAAGTGTATCCACCCATTAGAGAAAAAGTCATTGGAATGTATAAGAGAGTGTAAACACTTTCTCCTCGGTAACCTCCCGATCGTGGGGAGGCTGTGGCTCAGAGGTAGAGAGGTCTAATCGAAAGGTCAGGGGTTTCTATCTCCAGCTATTCCAGTCAACATATCTAAGTATCCTTGTGCAAGATACCCAACCCCAAAATTGCTCCTGATGCAGTGTCACCATGTATGGTAGCCTCGGCCTATAGTGTGTGAATGTGCGTGTGTGTGTGAATAGGTGACTGTGACAGTTAGTTTGAAAGCTGCACAAGTGCAGTCCATTTACTATCAAGCTGATCACCTACACCACTGCCTAATGCATGCATAGATACATAACACATTAAAACTGCATTTTTACGGAACTCAAAGACAAGACAAAACAAGGTAAGTGGCAAGTTAAAACAATTACTTTTTAGCAAGTGATTTTGAGGCCGAAACAACCATTTAGGAGCTGCAATTACTTTTTGGCAGGTTTTCATATGTTTTATTGGCTCTTCAAAGGTATTTCAACACGTACAAGGAGTTAAAAAGGACTGGAGGTTATAATCTTGGGCACAGAGCCGGTAATATAATAGCAGATAATACCTTTATTTTTACATTACCCATCCAAAAAGTATGATAGACTACTTTCCAAATGTAAACAAGATTTTAGAAATATTTAAAACATACAAACAACGGGAACATCAATATTGTCTGTAATCTCATAAATGTCACGCCTGATCAAACTATAAATCACAAACACATGAAAATTGGGTTTCAAGAAACATTAAAGTTTCACAAAGACATACCTTACCACGGACATAAAGTTATGTGTATTTACATGCTACTACTGTTTGATCCATGTGAGAGCAGCTGAAGATGTGAATACTGGGCGATACAGCTTTACCGGCTGCACGCTCTCCCGCTGATGGCAATCAATTTCAGACATCTCTACGGTCGATCTCTCCAACAACTCACACCAAAACTATCTACACTGATGAACAGAACTGCAGGTAAGAGGAAAAACTTGTATTTTTGATTTGGGGGTGATCTGTCCCTTTAATCGTTAAGCTGATGATGATGATCACAATCGAACAGTCCAGGACTAAAGCACTGTGCAGGGCACTTGAGTGGATCTTTGACACACTTGCACCGGCCGATGTAGCTTTTCTTGCAATGACAGTGGATCAATTCTTGACACGGTTTTGATGCTTCAGGGAGAGTGATCCAAAGCTTCTGCCACCCAGTTGTTTTCTTTGGCCAGTCAGATGGCTCTGGCATCTCTGGATCCACCACCAATGCCTGGTTCAAACAACTGGCCCTGTCGTGCTTTTCTTAAAAAGCACACAATTTTCACAATTTTGGGAGCTTATCCGCTGTACTAATATAAAGAATAAAAAAAAAGAGTTGTTATAAAAGGCCATAAATAGGCTATAGAAAACATAAATTGTACCATAAAATGTTAACTGTACCAGTATCAGTCGATGCATATCAGATCATTAGACATACAGTATTTACCGTAAAATAAGAAACCAAACTATATGATTCTGTTATATTGACAGTTTTCAAAAAGCTTACGTAGTTCAACAACATGTTAGTGAATTCCTGAAATTTAGTCATAGCCTTTGGTTTCAGCGGGCCACGCCCAAAGTTTTGGCCCCATCTGGCCACAGCTGTAAGTTTTCTGGGGGCACAACTGAAAAAAGGACAGTTCTATCACAAATTGGTGCATGAAGATTCCCTCCTTTGGCAGTAGCCCTTATGCCCTTTTGATGCACCTTTTCTTTGTACAGAACACCTCTGTTAAAGTTATGACATTTTTAAAATAACACAAAGTGACGCCACGATAACCCTCCTTTCTCAATTCAGACCTCACACACTGTAAGCTTTGCAATGCAGAGCAACACGATTCATCCATCTCAAGTCAGCATTCAACATGTAATCTTCATGAAATGATGATGATGATGATGATGTGCAATGAAGATAATAACTTTATTTACACAGGAACTTTCCTTAACAAAGTTGCAAAATACCAGTTAATAACTTCTTTCGATACATAAGAATATTATAAACTACCAGAAACACAGTAATGTGAGAAACTCCAAATGATGATGATGATGATAATTGGAGTGATGATGGTGGCTCTTTACAGTGTGATTGACAAATCTGTGCACATGTGTGTGGCACAAAGTGTTTGACTTCTACCATGTGTGCTTGTCTGCATGTGTGTGTGTGTATGTGTGTGTGTGTGTGTGTGTGTGTGTGTGTGTGTGTGTGTGTGTTTGAGTTTGTAATTTATGTTCAAAATACAGCTAACTGCAACCACTTGTTACAGGAGGTCTGCATCTCTTCTTATGTCATATTACACACACGCACACACACACACACACACACACACACACGCACGCACAAACACACAGCAAGTCAAGTCATTATTCCCAGCATAAACGTAAAGCCAATCATTAACCTACAAGTCTTTGAAAAGCATATATCACACACACACACACACACACACACACACACACCACAAACCACACACACCATCATGTTCAAGCTAATCATGAGCCAGTTTTCATTTATAATCAATCTCAGATGCCTGACACTTGCTGTAAATAAACAGACCTGTGTGTGTGTGTGTATGTGTGTGTGCGTGTGTGTGTGTGTGTGTGTGTGTGCGTGTGTGATTTCCATATGCCCTGTGCGGAATGGGAAGCAGGGAAGTAGTCCCACGATCTATCCATCACTTGGACTGTGCCGCAATCCACGTGCCGTGATTTGCCTACTCAATCTGTGTGTGTGTGCATATTACCCCTGATTGGTTGTAATGTTTAACACATGGCTGTATGGTGAAGCTCACTTTCCCACCAACACACACACACACACACACACACACTTATGTGAAAGTCTTTGTTCGTTAAGCTCCATGCAGCTTCATATTCAAAACCACCTTAGTATAACCAGGCACCAGCTAGTCACTAATGAGCAGTGCGGAGTGGAAGTGCCTTGCTCAGGGGCATCAGATGCCGACAGTTATCCTATCACAAGCAGTCCTAAGATTGGAAGTGGAGAACTTCCAGTACTGTAACACCAATGCAATGTTCCACTAGAAATTCCACTAGAAATTCCACTAGAAATTGTCTAAAATTGCTGCCATTTAAATCACAGGCATATTCTCAGCAAGTTTTTGCGGCACTTTGAGCACAGAAAATCTCATTTTATTTGCAACACCCCCCTCCCCAGTGTTGGTGAAGATTCTCAGTCATTATTGGCACCTGGACTTGCTTGAGTTTATTGAAGACCCCTCCTATACACCTCTAATCTAAGAGGTTTCTTCAATTCAGTCTCTTGGGTGAGAGGTGAAACATCTCCAAGAAACTCAAGCAAGTCCAGTTGCCTATAATATAGCACTTAAAACATGCTCCAAAGGTTAAGACTTTCTGATGGCATTTCCAGGCGGGAATACTAACACTCTGAGACGCCAAGTATTGTTCTGGATGCTATGTTCCAGATAACTCGGAAGTCAAGATATTCTGACCTCCTACTAGAAAAAGTACAGTGGAGTGCCACTCAAAGGTTGGAGTTCCTTGAGGCAAATCCATGTACCCCGACTTCAGCGGTCTGACGTCACACAACAATGGCAGCATCTATGAAAGCCACAAGATATACAGAATCTCACAGTACCACTAAAATACATTAGACTTGTGAATAGCATGTTTAATACATTTTCAAGTATAAAAATGCTGTAAAATAAAATGTATAACAGCGTCTGTTACCTTATGTGTAGTTGTTCCTCTGTTTTGCTCACACGTGCAAGGAGGCGGCCCCACTGAAGGTGCAGTAGTCCATGGACTAGCCACAGAAACACCAGTTCATCTCTATCTGTCATGTTTTTTCTTTACGTTTGGTGTTGTGCACGTGGAATGCTTGGAAGTTGGAAATATCAACTGGGAAATTCAGACCTCCAACTTTGAAAGTATCGCAGCATTTGTTGAAAGTCCAGTGAATCTCATTAAGATGACAAAGGCTACTTTTGGCCTCAAAAGCTTACGCCAAAAGCATTGTCAAAGCGGCACTATTTTACGAGATGATATGAGAACGGGCTGGCTCAACACACCTGTCTGTGTTTCCAGATTGTTCTGGTAATCCATGGTTTCTGGTTACGAATCACTTATTGGCATGTAGATGACACATCCTGGATGAAAGTCTTGTCATGTATGACCCATCCACTTCCCCCTCCCTTCAGCCTGACTTTCTTGCTCTTTATACTCCATCAATTGCACTCAATGTCAAGCATTGCGGATAGGTTTACTTTGGAATTAGTTGAAAGCCAAGTGTGACAAAGGGAATGCCTTTGCTGTTGATATCATACGCCGGGGGTTGTCACACGTCATGCCATGGAGGTGCCGTCAGAACGTCCTAGACCTTGGACATTTCAGGGGACTTAAACTGTTCCTGCTCTTAAAGCTTGCGAAAAAAAAACCAATTACAAATTAAATTCTGTACATGAGAGGGGCTTTGCATTTGGTGCTGTTAGACTGAAAGTACACCACAATCCTCAGACTGCTAGTTAAAAATGTTAAAGCTTAAGTATTTTTTATATTTTGCTTGGTCCTTCAGGCCTCAGTAAAGGAACTGCTGGTGTGATGGATAGTTCATCTAAATTCATTTAATGCAAGGTAAATATTTGTGAGTAAATGATACGGATGAAAACACATTACAGTTTTTTAAATTTACTACTAATGTGAAAGAGGAGCTCTCTCTGTCTCTCTCTAACTCTCTCCATTTTCTCGTCTATCCATTCATTCCCAGATGGACAGATTGTCTTCACGCTTGCCCTCCGGTCACATTTGACCTGGAAGTGCTGTGATTGGTCCAAAGGTCACACAGACAGCTTCTCATTGGTGGAGAGGTCATTCTGTTGGCCTCTGTAGCTCCCACCCCAATCCATCAATGTCACCATGGCTTCTGTTAACACTATTATGAAAAAAGTGTGTGTGTGTGTGTGTGCGCTTGTGTGCGATCGTGTCTGAATTCCTGCATAAATGTGCATGTAACTACATGTATCTTTTATATATATATATATATATATATATATATATATAATATTTATATGAGCACTGTTGGAGGGAGTTAAAGATGTAAGATTTTTGCAGCCAATAACTGCTTCTTTCTAATAAACTAGCTAAGAAATAAATGTCTTTTTGTTGCCGTATGGGGCTTATTTAAAGCGTGGTAAACTAGTTACTGGCTCTCTAATAGCACTAGCTCAACTCTATTCTACTCTACACGCCTTTGGTACTTTTCTGGGGGTTATTTTGCCTTAGAAGATAGTACCCCCTCAGTGTAGCTGGTTGTCATAGCGACACTGTGGGACACTGCCGTGATATCAGATTCATCGCGACACACATATGCACAGGGTTGGAATTACACAGTGGCTTTTGGGGTTGCCCCATTTTCCGGTGTGCACCACGACTACAACATGTCACATTCATCAATTGTGCGGCAGCACATGGTCAATAACAAGGTTACTGCAACAAACATTCTACCACTGTAAGCAGTTAACAACGGCAGTAACATTTCCTCTCTCTCTGTCCCTTCTGTTGGATGACGAGGAGTTCAGGTGACTACGTAAATGTAGAAATTTGACTGCAGCACCGCTCCATGCACAGATGGCTGCAGCAGGGATACACACAGACGTTAAATAGTGCAGACAGATGTTCGGAAATGAAATGTAATGAGCAAATAAACACACAACATTGACACATTACTTCTATTTTCTTTTCATTATTTCAGGAACCTCTGAATGTCAAGGGAGGCTTTCACGAGAGCCGAGCTCCTCTTCGCTCCTCTGTAATTCGAACTATGCATACACACAGACTCGCACTCGCTGGATACACTCGGCGGCCAGCAAGTGAGGAACGTTTGCACCTCCTTAAGCGACCACGACATGATCTTTCAGGTTGCCATTTTGGGAAAGAAAAGAAAACCAAAACTGTGGTTGCTACAATAGCATAGCTGTTTGCGTGGTTCAAGGTATGTGTGTGCCGCGCATTGATGACGCAGTGACGTTTCTTTCTGACCAATCAGTGGTCTGCCGTGTGTCCACATCACCTTTTAGTACCTCTTAATACCTAGTTGGCTGTTTTTGGAACCCCAGGAGAGCAGGTACAAAAAAGGTGGTCCCAGGCACCTGTACCAGGTACTTTTTCCTGATGGAAAACCAAAAGAGTAGAGCCGGTACCCTCTAGTGGAAAAGAACCATGAGTTATCTTCACTGGTATTTCAGATAGCAACACTCTGCCTGAGTCTGAGGGCCTTCCCCAAACCGGACCCGCCCCACTCCCACTCACTCCTGTAATTCTGTTTGTAGTCACCTTCACAGCTGAATGAAGTACCGTTCATTTTCGTATAGCGTATAAGCCACTGATAAATGACATTTGTGCGTTTCAGACATAGCAAATAAACCTTTCTAAAGCATATAGTATATGAGCTGTGGTTGTCCTAGGTTGATGGAGGGAAGGTGGATGGGGTGAAACCCAGGCAGATGCCCACCAAGCTGCAACCTGGTAGGCTAAGGAAATGAGGAAAGGAAGGAAGGAGGCACATGGTAAGATGCAGAACAAAAAGCTGTTTTTGTCTTTTCTGTTGTCTTCTCACCTTTATTACTTTCAGACTTAAGGAAGCTCAAATGCTTCAATTTGAAACTGGAGGGTGCATCTTCTGTTTCAATATCGCCTGTTGTGGAGCAATTGCTTTCTCTTAAATATGTTGGCAAGCTGTCTGTAGTCTCGGACATGACGTAGGACATTGAACATGTGGTGATTTGACACATAGAGCTAGGGAAGTCAAAAGTAGGTAATGCCCTCTGCTGTTCAAAAAGAGTATGGCGGTTAATTTTTCATCTCACTGATTTGAATCTCACAAATTTTTTTAGCGATTTTTAACTGCCTCACAATGCAATGCATCGCTACAATGCATCCATGACAATGCACAGAGCTGACTGTAAACAGACAAGAGGCCGTGTCTCAAACTGCAGTTAAACAACGGCTGAGACGCATATTCTGACTTAGCTGTATACACGTCCAAATTATGCTATCAAAACCTGAACAATTTAAAATATTGGTCCAGTTCCCTAAAACTGTCCCCCTGACGAATTTGATAGTAATTGCACGTGTTTAGATCAAATAGGCTTTATTTTCAATTGGATCAACAAAGGGTTAACTCCCTCCCTCCTCCACTGAATGAGTAATAGTTTCTACTGATGTTGATTTGCTTTGTTTTGGATGAATCACAAACAGCGCTTTGATAGAGGAGAGAGCTCATGGCCAGACCACAGGACAGTCCAGGCTGTTGTTTTTGCTGATGCGTTGCCCTCTGTCATCACAGTGTTAATGCTCATGCTGTCACAATCGCGTTTACCAATCACAAGAGGAGGTTATGTTATGTTCCCCAGTACTTTGTTAGCGTCAACATACTTTTGGCCGTGTTGATATTTTATGATATAGAATAGATAAGTCTTTAGATGTGTGCTCATTTCTGCGGGATGATGATATCATCAGTCTCATTATTCAGACAGAGGCAAACACACCGCTGAGCGAGCACAGACTGGTTTTCTGGGAGGATGCTTCCAAACCGGGCTGCATCCAGGGAATTAACGGCTAATTAAACTGGCGGCCTTCTGTCTGTGTGTGTGCTGTATGTGTGTATACAGTCATGTTGTATATGGGTGTGTCATGCAGAAATAACTGTACTTTTCCACTTTGTCTATGTGTGTTTAAGGCCTTATCCTGTCAGTTTGTGTCTATGCTAAACATCCGTTTATTTTGAAGTTGGGATGGAAAATGCTCAGCCACACAAACAGAGGCTCTAGACCCTGAAGAGGGGACCCATGGGCCAAAAGATAAATCTACAAGACAATTAACATGATGAATGCACACAAATACACACATTTTTGCTTGAAAATCTTAAAACATGAAACTGGCAATTGACCAGTTTTTTGTTCTAAAGAATCATTTTAAGTGAATGTGATTACACAGTGTAATGGCTTTAGAATAATGACAACATCAGCATTTGGGTTGGTTCTCCAGAAATCTCACTTTCATCATGAAATTGAGCCAGGCTGGCCACCAGGCACTATTTTCAGCAGCTTTTTCCATTGTAGACTAATGAAAGAATAAAGTCACGCTTTTATTCTGTGTTATAGGTATCTGCTAATTTGAGGAAAATGTAAAGACATGTTGTCTTTGTGACAGCCACGTCAACAATAGCACCACTAAGAAATGCTGCCTCCTAATGCAGCTCAATGGCCTAAGAAGAAGCTTGCGTTCCATGTTTCTCCAAATTACAGATATATTACATTAGCATGGATTAGACCTTTCAGTTAACCCGAGCCCAACAGGCAACGGATCCCAAAAAGCTCGACAGGTTGGGCCGCATCCGGGCCCAAAAAATATACGCTAATTGTCCACGTCGGGTAGGGCTCGGGGGATGGAAAAAAAGAAGAAAAACTCTTTCCTCCATTTTTATAGAATTTTAGGATCCTTGTAGGTTGTGTGGGCTCTCTGTCCTTCCTCTGAGGCAGAGAGCTTCTCTGGTGGGACAGCACAATGTAGAAAGTCACTGATCCACCGATCTGGTCCATTTTCGCCGGAGATGCATGGGGCTCGCACCACCGCACAGACGGTGTGTCTCGGGAGTTATAAACCAACAGGTGCTTTTTGGGGGTGTTGGGCTAGGTCGGGATAGGGCTCAGTATTTTTTGTGATAATATCTGATGGGTCGGGCTTAAACTTGTGTGTGTCGGTTCAGTTTGGGATGTAAATTTTCTGTCCCTTGAGAACTTCGCACGGATATGTTGAAACTTTACATTTCAACAGCGCTGTGGTTAATGTGTGCTCACTTTAGTGCACAAAAGCCTCTTGGTTATGGTTATGAACGATCATGATTTGACTTAAAATGCCCGGTTTGAAAGGAAAAGCAGTGATATCTTTGTAAAAAACTATTACTGTGACTAAACAGCAGCTAGAAACACAGCAATGACTCGCTAAATCACATTTTGTTTTTTTGTTTGTTTGGTAGTCTCAATGGCACATTTGTTTCACCATTTCTGTCAAAGCACACCTCACTCCCAGTCTACAATGTTCAGAAACAGCTGATTGCTGGCAGTCGACCATTGATGATGATGATGATGATGATGATGATTATGATTATTATTATTATAACAATGTCTGTGGGGTTAAAGTCCCATCAGGTTAGGTGCAGGATTAGGGTCTTTATTTAGGAGCCTTGTAGCCTGAGGGTGGAAGCTCTCCCTGACCCTGCTCAGTGCTGTCCTGATGTGACCGCTGCATTCTTCCTGGTCTCAACAGAGTGAAGAGGCAGTTATCCACGTGGCTGGGATCTTTAATGATTCTCCTGGCCTTATTTTGTAGCGTTTGGTATAAACATCCTTTATGCAGGCTTAGAGCATTACCAAATCCTGTGGGAAACACTGAATGCTCCTATTTTGTTGAGTTTTGTTGCAAAAAAAAAAAAAGGAAGAAAACACGTAAAAACATGAATAGGGCATTGCAGTTTTTTTAAGGAAAGCAACAGTATTGCAACAATCGCAAAATAAAAACTTGCAAAATCCTGGACAAACTGAATTATAACCTATATACCAATGTATTTGTTGTAAAGTAGGCTTTTTTATGGGCTACAACTAGAGCTACACACCTTGTGTCGCTGTTCTTTCTATCGTAGCAAGATGTGTCTTTGTGCTGACTAGGCAACATTAGAGAAAGTCACACATTCTTGTTTGAATGAGGCCAAACCAGCAGCAGTTCTTTGCCTCTTTTTTCTCAACAGTTCTGCAACAGCTTATATCTCCCAAGCTACTACAGTAAGTGAAACACAAATGTTTCTTCAAAGGTTTGAAAAAAAGTTGTTTAATTAAAAAGATGAACATGCTCCTTTAGATCCATTTATCCAGCTGAAGAACACAGACATACAAACACAAGGCTCAAATGGATGCTGGGGCAAATAGTGGTACAGAATCAATATGTCCTTTGAATCTGCTTATCACACACACACACACACACACACACACACACACACACACAGAAACACACGCACACACACAAAGTCGGTATGTCAAATACACACCCACGCCACCCAATCATTGTCAGCGTTACATGAAGCTAATCCATTAACATGTCACTATCCAGGCTGATAAATGTGTGTGTGTGTGTGTGTGTGTGTGTGTGTGTGTGTGTGTGTGTGAGTGTGTGAGTGTGTGACCTGCAGATTAGCAATAATGATTTCCTCACAACCTGCGATACACAGAAGGAGCTTCATGGTGCTTTGTATATATGTTCCTTGGAGATATTTAGGATTGTACCAGCCACCATCTCTAACACTCCCAGCCTGTTCTTGTCCCCAGGTTGTCATATACAGACGCTCTATCACGCCCCTCTGCATGTGATATTAGTGTCTTTATGAGATGCACTGGACTGTTAACTAACTCCAATTTAAACCCATCCACGGTAGTACTTTAAGAGCAGGAAGGGTCGAACAAAGCAAGACCTTCACCCAGCAGACAGCAGTCCGTGCCCAGTGCAAACAAAAATCACGTCCCAGTCCCGGTAGAATTGCTCCTGTCCTATCCTGATCCTGTGTTTTATTTTTAAATAATAAAGAAAATAGCATTATGCTGAAACAGCTGAAACTTTTATGTTGTATGCTGTCATTATGAATTATTTTATTAGTGTCTTTCTAATGCTGTTATTGTCATTTTTCTATTCTTTATTTATTGTCTTGCCTGTTGCAGTACTTTGCTTTTTATTGTATGTCCTCTTTATATCTTTATATATGTTTACAGTATGCACTTTTTTTTAAGAAACATTATTTTAATAAAAAAACACAAAAAACTAGGAAACAAATGTCTAGAAAAATATATTTTTAATCAGCACAACTGTATATATTTAAATTCATTATTAGTAGTGTTAATAGTAAGCACTTTTTTCTAAATTATTTCCTTCTTTTACTTTCCTTTTATTTATTTATTTATTTCGGGGGTGTACGCTAATTTTCAGTTAATTTTCTTGCACTATTAACTAATTTTTTGCTAAATTTGGGCTAATTTGGAAGAATTCTAGTAAATTTGCTCAGGTTTTAAAGGGTTAATTGCCAGCAACGCAGTGTCTTAAATTCCTGTTTGTAGTTTAGTTCAAAAAATAAATAGACCTACCAATCACAACACAACAGAGTGACACCACACACGTTTGAAATAAAGCGTCCATACTTTGTTAAAGAAATTGTTACTCCAAAAATAAAAAGTGCAATAGCCAGTACAAAGTGTCAACAACATTGAAGTGCCAAAAAATGTAGAATAAGCCAGTGTGAATAAACATTACAACAGTTGTGTGCATTTATTTGTATGTAAAATTAGTCAGGTTAGACAGGACACATTACCGCCTCTCGGGTTTAACGCTGACATGCGCCTTTAAAGAGTATTCAGTTTACTGGTCAAACAGTTCAAACTGACTGGGCAGATCTGGGGTGGCCAATTAGATTTCAGGGGTGGCCTGTGCCACCCAGGCCTCTCCCTAGACACACCCCTGCCCACAGGAATCCTGTGACCCACAGAATTCAGAAAACAACGTCAGCCTCTAAATAAGGCAGTCATGCACTAGCGTCACTCACGTTCGGTTATTGTCATGCATCAAATGTAAATATTGTACCCATAACCGGATCTCTTTTCTAAACCAATTAGTTTTGTTGCCCAAAATTTATGGCAACTGTTTCACAACATGAATAACGTCTTAAACGGTTTTCAGCTGTGCATCACGTGGAGACGCTAAAGGGTGCCGCGTGCATCGCTCTGATACTTGGGGGCGTAACAAAGTATTTGACATCTTGGGAGTGACAACATGATGACACTCCTTTTTCATATTTAATTTCTAATTAAGACTTATGAATACTGTTATTTATTTTAGTTTAAAAATGTTTTTCTGTCCATATTACCGTAAAACTTAAAAGTCCATAGGATGTCTAAAACCAGGGTGTTGTGCACACATTGGAGACAAAAGAAATTATTAGATGTGAATTTTTAAAATGTGATGGAAAAATGTCCAGTGAACTAAATTTCTGATTATATATTTGAAATGATTTTACAGAATTATTATCATTTCTAAGATTTTCTTTTTTCAGGTCATTTTTCGCTCTGTGTTTTTTTTTGTTTTACCTTCTCATTTTTTTTCAAGTAATTTTTTGTACTTTTCACAGATTTCTTGCTACCTCTTGAGTCATTTCTTCTTTTGTTGCTCATTACCTTCTCCTCATGTTTTTGAATAACATAAAGCCAATTTGCCTAGGTCTTATAAAATAATTTGATTGTATTTCCATCTTTGCTGAGCAACAGTTTTATGTAAAAGGAATGAAAAGCCCGTCCCATATATACGCCTGTCCCTCTTCAGTCCGACAGTTGAAGTAAATAATAGGCAGTTAATTGAAGTTTCACAGTACTTTGATAAATATACACTATCTTTTATGGCGTGACTGCATACTCATTCAAACTAAAGATGTGAGTTCCCAGCACATATCGAGGCTGCCTCCTGAGCTGAAAGAGTTTCACATTAAAATATGAAAACTGAAATAGCTGAGATTTAGAGATTTTGGTGAGTTAGTGCTGTCTGCACACATGCGCAGCAGCTCTATGGCTGAAAAAGCCACTCAGAAAGAACCCTTCAGTGGTCAGTCGTGTGAATAAAGCAAGGTGAACAAGTGCCTGATATTCAGTCTGAACACGTCTTTGCAGCAGCAGTGTCCTCGTCAGTTTAAACACTACCAAACATATTGCACACTTGAATTTGCATATAAAAAAACACACACTAATGAGTTTCATTTGAAGCCAACAATCAGCTGTCGGCAGCCAATGTTTCTCAAAGGCAGAAGATCTCCAAAATGGCTGCCAGATGGCGTGATGTCACTTGAAAGACATTTTTGTAAAATCTTTGACTGTTGTCCACTCAGTAAACTTGTTTTATTTCACTTTTTTCTCTCTCCTTTTTTCCTTTTTCTCTGCCTCCTTTTCTTCACTCTTTTTCTCTCTCAAACACCTTCCCCCCGCTCGTGAAGCAAACTTCCCACAATGCCGAGCATAGCAGGGAAGCGCGACGCCCGTGGTGCATCACTTTCATGGCTCCACGCGTTATTTTAGTGTCACATTTATCTATCTGGCTAGGCACCACCTGACACATACACACACACTCACACACACTCACACACACACACACACACACACACACACACACACACACACACTTAAATGTTGACCTTTTGATCCGTTCTTATGAAATTTTAAGACATAAACTTCAAAATGCTGTATCATAAGTTTTATCAACATCTGTAACGATGACTTATTTGACCATTTTTTCTGCACGCTATAGTATGACTTTTTTCAACATTTAAATGTTGACTTTTTGGACTGTTCTGTTTAAATTCTATACCAAAAATGGATTCAAAATGTTGTACTATGACTTTTTTGACATTTAGAACAACCCTAACCCTACTATAGTTTGCCATTTAAAAAAAAAAAAATAAATTGTCCTTTTGGACTGTTCTGTTGAAATTCTACACCATAAACTTATTCAAACTGCTGTACCATAAGTTTCATCGGCATCTGGAACGACGGCTTTTTTGACCGGTTTTACTACATGCCATAGTATGGCATTTTTTTTCGACATATTATAGTATTACTTTTTTCATCATTTTAAATGTTAACTTTTTGGGCTATTCTTTTGACATTCCACACTGTTATATTCTTCTAAATCCTATAAAATACGTTTTATTGATATCTGGAACAATTACTTTTTCAACAATTTTTTCCACAGGCTATAGTATGGTGTTCGTTCACATGCTAAACTATAACTTTTCTCAACTTTTGCTTTTTTTTAAGACTATTTTTTGGACATTTCCCCTTTTATTTGTAAGGTAGGTCAACAGAGAGACAGGAAAGTAGGGGGTAGAGAGGGGGGTATGATATGCAGCAAAGCATGCAAGCCACGGCCTCGAGCATGTGGGGTGCACACTCGACCTGACGAGCTAGAGCCTGTCCTGATCTTTCAACACTTTTAATGTTCCCTTTGTGGACCCTTTCTTCCACATCGTATACTATAATGTTCTTCAAAATGCTAACTATGACTTATTTTGACATTTGGAACGATTCATTTTCCGACCATTTTTCCACGTACTACAGTACGGTGTTTTGCAGCATCCTATATTATGACTTTTTGGACATTTTAACAAAGCTTTGCCAGCTGCCATCCTCTTCTACAGGGAAATGAACACACTTCTACCACCAGCTGAGCTCAGAGAGAGAGACAGAGAGACAGAGAGAGAGAATTTGTCCATGAAGAGGCAAACTTGTGTGTGTGTGTGTGTGTGTGTGTGTGTGTGTGTGTCTGTGTACATGTGTGCATGGTCACCTTAATGTGTAAGAGTGTATTTGTGCATGCTATGTGTGTTTGTGTGGGGAGGTGGGGGGCGTTCCAGGGGGTTAGTTTGATTAATGCCCACCTCGCCATCACTCCACCTTCTCTCTGAACAAAAACACAAAGAGAGAGAGAGGTGAACAGCTGCTGATGCTCTCTCTCTCTCTCCTCTTTTTATGTGGGCCCCACATTCTGTCAGAGCTGATTGATAGCCAAGACAATGATTGGACGGAAATATATATATATTTAGAGAGAGAGAGAGAAAGGGAAAGGGGCGGACAGAGCAAGAGAAGGGTGGAGAGAAAGAGGGAGAGAGAGAGAGAGAGAAGATAGAGTTCTAGCTAACCAACCAGGTTGCAGGAAAGGGGTCGATGAACCAATGGCAGGGTGGAGAGAATGGTCGAGCAAGAGGGTGGGTGGAGTTTGATTTCCCCTGAAGCACAATGAGAGAGAGAGAGAGAGAGAGAGAGAGAGAGAGAGAGTGAGTCCTTTGTTTTTTCAGTCACATATGTCAGTAAATCTCTCGCTCTTTGATTGTGTGTTTGTGTGTTCATGTGTGTGTGTGCGTGCATGACAGTGTAAGAGACAGACTTAGTGAGTAGTGAGTGTGTCACTTTTGTAACGCTCGCAAAGGTTTGATTCCCAACCCGCTCAAATGCAAAATAATTACCTAAAAAATGTTTAAAAATTTCAATAATAATAAGAATTTCATGACACTCACGAATTACGTGAGAAGTTGTAATAATTTCCTAAGAAATAAATAAGAAAACCCAATATTAATTGACATCACTTACTACTAATATATATATATATATATATATATATATATATATATATATATATATATATATATATATATATATATATATATGTACAGAAAATGTGAATTATTTCAAATATATCTAAAATGAAAGTGTAACATACCTGATAGGTAATTATGAGTTGGAGATAAATGAATAATGATTTTATAAATGTTGGTTTAAAAAAACCAAGAGCAATTTAACAGAATACAAACAGTGAAGAGTTCATTAACTATAGCTAACAGAGTGAATTACAATCTGAGCCTGAAGTTTATTCTAGTTTTTAGAAATGTAGTTTAAATTATGGCATCTTTTGGAGAATAAACACACACCTCAAAGTTTTGTCAAAAAGCCAATAATTGGAGTGAAGTTTTTTTTAAACACGAATACTACTACTACTACTACTACTACTAATAATAATAATAATAATAACAATAATAATACAAAAAATTATAATAATATTATAGTAAGTAAACACAGCAGCAAAAGTCCATCCAGAGTATAATTTCAATTTGACTGACATGTGATTTGTTATGCTGAGAGTGACTTTAGATGAATAAAGCAGTGACTTTATATATAGAAGTAGTATCCCAGCTGGCACAGGTTGATTTAACCCGTCACTGTCATATGAACTGAGGGTAGATAATGATGGGCTAGAGGGCAATACATAAAAATATCTCTCAGAACCAATCAGATGTAGCTTAAATTTAGGATTACATGGTAAAATAGTCATCTGTAAAGTAGTAGTCATTTTAAAAAATTCTATTTATAAATGAATGTCATTTAGAGTTTTAAAAGTAACCTGTGTCTGTCTGTATGGACATGTGGTGATATATGGATGACCCTATTTAGAGATTTACAAAAGAAATTTAGGCTTTTTGAATAACTTTTACACTGAAACAATTCCATATCCTGGTTACGTGTCAGGTTGATTTTGTGTGAACAGAGTTGGGATACTGACTGATTACACGATAAGCTTTTTATGTGAAAGATGAATTAATCTCACAACAGTTTTGGATAGAGGTCATGTTTGACATATTGTAATGGTTCTTAGAATTTGTCCTTGTGTGTCATGACTAAGCCAGCCACACACACACTCCCCACTGTGCTGTCCTTATTGAGTTAGGGAGCAGGAACACATGCAGAGGGGCCTCGTTGATGGGGGGGATTTTGTAGTGGTGGCGCCGTGCTGCTCGCCTCCATAACCCCTCCCCTTCTCTCTCTCTCTCTCTCTCTCTCTCTCTCTCTCTCTCTCTCTCTCTCTCTCTCTCTCTCTCTCTCTCTCTCTCTCTCTCTCTCAAATGCATGAAGATGTTCAAGCACACACAAACACAGAACAGACATGGATACAGGAGGACACACACACACACACACTCACAGAACCTGACACACTGGCAAATTGAGTTGGTGCTGCTTAGAAAATGTGATTTGGTGTACCAGGTCTGTGTGGAGAGCAGGGGTTAAGCAGGCCGGGGGCGATGGGGGGGTTTGGGTGTCCTGATCCAGCAAACAAATTAACATCAGCAGCTGTTTCCACCCTTTCATCATCGAACTGTACGCTAACTTTTCTAGTTTTCCAAGAGCTAAAATTCTGTACATCCAGAATCAGAAAACATGCATAACATTAACATAGTAAGAGAAAATTAAATTATAAATAAAAGCACATATTGAAAAAAAAACAAAAACAGAAATGCTAAAAAATATGTCTAGTCTAGTGGAATTTAAAATGAAAGAGCTGTGCAGAGGTAGCTGGTGCAGAGATGTGCAAAATGATCTAAGGAATTACCACAGTTCACAGTGCAAAAACAAAACACACTAACACATCGAGGCTGCCATTGAAGAAGCCTCCGTTATTCATCATTCTGTTAACAAAACGTTGACAAAGACATAGAAAGTGCCTCAGAAACATACTGTTTGCACAAGCACCCCTTTTTCCACACTGTTGTTGGCTTGGCTCGGTTCGACTGGGCCCGTCAGCCCAGCACGGCAGGGATTTGCATCTCCATTACAACAAAATGCACTCTTTAAGACCAAGCTTAAAAAATATTATACATTAATATTATTTTCTACTTTCATTGATTTTTTTTTTCAACCAACATCTGTATCATAAATATCAAATATTCATTAATTTTCAGAATTTTAAAGCATTGGTGTCGGCTGTCGGCCAAATGACTTGTTACATATCAGCATATCGGATATCGGCACGTCATTTGTAACAACAATTGTGTACTACACCGTACTAATCGGTGAAGTTGTAGAAGAAAAAACCCAGTATTCTTTGGTTTGTATGGATAACAACATAAGTTATCCATACATAAGTTTTCTGATGATACCTGCTGCCTAAGGGTTCATGCAACTTTTTTATGCAGTCACGTCACTTATGTTCAGTTCACACAGTATATGAATTTATCCATCTAAATGTAGAGCATCATGATAGCCACTTGAGCGCAAACAAGCTATTGCACAGATTGGAGATAGAAATATGAGGCATCAGAACACATTACCTAAGTATTTCGTTCTGAGGAACTCTCCAGGGTGCTGAAATTGGGCAGCGACACGAGATAGTAGATAGTGATAGGTTTCGACATCTGTCACTGAAGTAAACAAAGTCCCAAAACAAGACCTTTGTCATGAGACACTCATTAGAACAGAGGTGTAAACTCAAGTCACTTGACTGGAGTCATGGTCCTGTGCTTGACTCAAAAAGGTCAAAAAAGATTTCAGCGACAGCGACCCATGACTTCAGTTGGACCTGCTGACTTAGAATAACTCAATGTCCTCTCCAAGCCCAACGATTAAGAGCTATTTTATATACATACATATATATATATATATATATATATATATATATATATATATATATATATATATATATATGTATATTACAAGTAGGAGGACATGTATTTGTTAGAGTGCAGACAGTGCACAGTGCAAATGATTGTAGTGCGGTTCTTCATGTGGTCAAGCACATCTGGCCAGTTTACTTCTAACTGTTAGGCCCCTAAATGTTATGCTTCTCAGTAGTAAATAAAGATTTTAATAGCTTGCCGTAATTCTGTGTAGTAACTCCAGCATGTCCAGCATTTATTGCTCTACAGGTTGCATAATGACTTATTTAACCCTTTGAGACCTGAGAAAATTGTCCTGATTCCTTTCAAGAACATAAGAAGAAGACAATGAGTAATTTTACAGGAAATGACCCAAAACGTTGCCAAGAAGTTATCTGAACATTTGCAAAAGAAAAGAAAAATAAAGAAAAAACAAACATGGAAATGACCTGAGCCCTAAAGGAGTGCTAAAAAATAGATTTTTTTTAAATCTATAACATAATATACACAATTATAATACTCAAAAAAGAAACTCTAAGTCACTCTCTTAAAATGTAAAAATTCCTTTATTTGGCATATGGCATGGTAATGCATGGTAGATAAAGGCATTTGAAGTGTGTGCCTTGGAGTTTTCTTTTTGATTTTCAATCCTAGTATATCACCACCCAAAGAGCACCTCAGACGGACTGACATTTGAGTTCAGGAAGTGCTTCTTTTCTTGCATTTTCGATTTCTATATACATAATTATAATAATTATACAGTTTTCAGTGTTGTCCTTTTATTTCATATTTTTAAATGTTCTAATAATTTACTCTCTCTGTTTCTTGCTTCTTTTTCAGCTCATTTGTTTCGTGTCACCTTTTAGTAATTTCTTGACATTTGCAGGACATTTCTTGCTAAGTTTCTCATTGTCTTTTTGCTGTGTTTTTAAAATCAATTGAACCAATCTGCTCAGATTTCAAAGGTTTTGATTAATGTCAAAAGTGTCAGAGTGCAACACAAGAAAAGTGATGATGGCCCAGATTTCAAAGGGTTAAGATACATTACACAAAGTTAAGGACTTAACTCTTGGGATTCACCTGAGTTGACTTGACATCCAAAAAGAATTTGAAACTGTGACCAAAAGTGACAATAACCAAAAGTGTAACACTTGCAATGACACGTGTGAACTGGGCCTGTGTGTGGAGAGGAGATGCTGGTTTCTCAGTAACTTGTGTCTGATAGGTTCTGTCGGCTTCTGGTGGCCTGTGGAGGAACTGCATCACGAGGTACTTCCTCCGTACAGTACGCTGTCTCTGTTTGCTGCAGGCCTTGTGTCGTGAAGAATGGGCAGGGTGTGTGTTGGCAGTGCGTAGTTCAGCTGTAAATGTTCGAGACCGTTTGTGTCACAAACACTGCACCACAGGCTTTGACCCAAATGCAGATGCAGTGTGGGAAGAAGAAACTATCAGTCCTTTGACAGCCAAAATACAGGTCAGTACACAGAAGATCCAAACAAAGCTCAGGCAGAGGTACAAAATTGCCTGTCAAAGGGCAGAGTGCAAAAAACAGAAAACAGGTCAGACTCTCAAAATGCTCACAAAACTCACACAAGGACAGCACGGACGCTGACAGAAAGTCAAGACGAACTGGCACAGAAGGAAGGGAGCACAGAGACTATATACTAAAGGGGGAGGGGAGACAGTTAGACACAGGTACGACACATGGGCATTGGGCAGGCGGGAAACACAGGAGCAGGAAGTGGAGGACCAACAGGATGAGGCATGACAGTTTGACGGTGAAGCCATTTGAAAAACAGCATCCATCGTCTGAATGAAGCATGAAAAAATATTTTTAAAGAACTGTTATTACACTGTTTTGAAGTGTCATGCCGAGCGCTGAAGTGTTTCTCTCTCGCATTCTTTATTGCATTGCTGTGTTTTCTTTTCCTTTACACACTGTAGGGCCTCTGGATGGAAATTCGCACTTTACATTCTCGTAATTTGTCACTTATCCACAGAGACTGCCACCGAGGTCAACCCGAGGAACAGATCAATCGCTGACATTACAAAAACAACAATCACAGGAGGTCATAGGTCACCGAAGCATGAAAGAAAACACAGTAGATATGCGCTACCATTACCATGGGTTTCACAGGTACAATTAATAAAAACAAGGAACACACACGCTCACACACATATACACACTTCCACAAGCCAAGTAATAAAAGTTACAAGCCGATAATCAATTATTCCTAAATTAATGAATATCCTGTCTTGTTGGAACACACCCACTCATACAGCACAGCATAAACACAACTCACACACACACACACACACAAACACACAGAGCCTACATTGTGTTTCAGCGCTGTCTGTTTGACTTATTTTGCCTGCTTTAATGAGAAATATCACATTACCGTGGCGAAGGCTGGATGAATTCCAGGCTGAAAAACGTCTGAGAAACAAACCCAGAGCTGCACCAACTTTTCACACGCATGAGCAGCAGGGGTTAAGTAGTGGTGGCAGTAGCGCTCACAGTAGTGGAAGCAGCAACAGTAGTAGTGGTAGTACAGTGATTGCATCATTTAATGTAATTGTGTCAGTATTAATAAAAGTATTAGCCGTCGCAGCAGCAGTGTTTGTAGAGGTCACTGTAGATATAATTGTAGGTTTGTGGCAGCAGTGTGAATATTGCCAGAGGACACTGAGAACTTTGAGGGGCCCCCAAAAATCCTTGGTTCAGATCAAGGCCCTCAGGTGGGTTCTGCTTTATCATGTCATCTTTAGGCCCTGTCTTGGAGGAACACCCGTTGTTGAAATGTAATTTGATGTTTGTATGTTGCATATTACAAACTACACTTTTGTTTGTTTATGTCTTTTGCCTTTTTTCCAGTGCAATGCAATGATGGGCTGCCAGAAAATACAAAATTAGTCTACATCAAGCTTGAGAGAGAGAGACTGAATGAGTATGAGACAGAAAAAGATTATTATTAATTATTAAAAACATATACACATTAATTTTGGAAAAGTATGATTACAAATAGAAACAGCAGTAAAAGTAATGGCTATCTGTATGAAACAATGGAGGCTTGTAGATCTCTTAGTTAAACTTCTGAGGTGAGGAGAAATAGGCAGATACTAGCACTGCCTACTTTTACCATTTGATCAGATTTTAATCTCAGTTTGAGAGAAATAGAGAGAGGGGTGGGCTTGCCTCTTGATCTGCTGTATACTCTTTGAGTACGTGGTGGTGTCAGTGGTGTTGGTGGGCAATACTGCAATGTGAAAGTACAGCCTCTAGTTCAAGCAAGGCCCCAAGAGTCAGCAAAATCCTCCAGATGACGTAAAATGCATCATTTTGGGGCGTTCAGGGAATTTCCCGGCACTGGTTAGATGGAGGAAAGTTTACCACAGTTCATCTACACAAACTACTCACATTGTTTCAATACAAAGCTGGTTGAAAATCGGCAAAATATCCTTTTCACCAGGGTGTTAGTGCTTGTTACATCGAAATAGTAACACTATATATCGCACAGTAAAATATGATTATATTTTTCATCTCATCTGATTGTGACTTGTTTGAGGCCGCAGTCACTTTCAGTTCTCTTCAACTGACAGAGAATATCTTGACTATGTGTCAGTCTAAAAATAAAATGCTGACTATTTCTCATTTTCAATAGAAAGTGTAAGGCAGCAGAGTAACTGTGAGTTGTGTGGTAAGGTGTGTGTTTGTGTATATGTCTGTTACTTGCTCAGCACAGAGCACACACACACACACACACACACACACACACATACACACATGCCCTACCCCCTGGTGCTTGTGTTGCTGGAGGCCCCCTCTGGTGCCGTTAAGTGAGTCCTGAGTGAGACTGATGGGGGTCAAGACCCTCACACACACACACTCACAAACACACACACACACACAGAAACATACTCGCACACTGACACACATACACAGATATACACGCTCACAGTACTGTGTTAAGCATTTCAAACATGTACAGAGACGCTATTACACACACATGCACGCATGCACACGCACACACACACACACACACACACACACACACACACAGCAGCAGAGTGTGTACCCTGAGGCAATGCAGTGTCAGACCCCCCACTCAGGGCTGCAGCTGTGCCAACTCTACACACACTCACATACACACTCTCCTTTTAAATGCATGCTGAGTCCATGTGTGTATCTCACACACATATGTTAGCGTGTGTGCATCTGTGTGTGTGTGTGCGCACATTATAGTGTGCAAGCATGTGTATGCAAATGTGTGTGTCTCTGTGTGTGAGTGTGCATGTGTGTAAATGGTCATAAACTTGCCAGGCAGCAGAGACAAAAAGACTCATGTCCGCCTGCAGCGCCCTCCTCTCTCTGTCTTTTCCACAGTGTGTTCTCGTCTTTTTTATTGACTCTTTTTCATGATTGTCACCTTCGTTTGAACTCCTTCAGTCACAAACAGGCAGAGTTAGAGATGGATGAATAAATACAGAGGTGGAGGGACAAAGAAGATGTAACTGTCTTCTTTACTCACCACTTTCTTACTCGCTTACTTGAAGTGTAATTCAGATATTATTTCCAGTTATTTATATCTTTTAACTGTGACTGTGATATTGCATACGATACAAGAGTAAAAAAGCACAAAAATAACAATATAGTAGTAAGATGTAGTATTATTATTTATTAATATTATCCACCACCAGCTCTTTGTTTGTACTTATGTTAAATGGCTCCTGGTTGTTGTGGCACAGTAGAGCATTCACAACTACTGCATTTCAGTTGTCATCATCTGCTTCCAAAAATTAGTTGAGTAGTTGATTAATCCCAGTAGATATATCTCTCTTTTTCACCCTGTAACAATGATCAATTCTGTAGAAAAAAAAAAAATTTAAAAACAGCCAGTGAAACGTTAACCGACGTAGGCAGGACTCACCTGTGGGTAGATCAAACATTAGTATCTGGCTCAGCAAGGCAGTTAACCTACCTTTTTTTGACTACTTTTTTCCCTGTCAAAGTTTTTTTTGTGGCAAATTTTGATTTGTGATATCAGGCCTAAAAAATAAAATTGACTTGACTAAACAAATGAGTCGCAATCCGGTTGGACTAAACCCCCATTGGAGGCAATAACAACACAACCACTTTTTTGCAAGGACAGTGGGAGTCTTTAATCCATCAATTTTCACACACTTATCCAGGGCTGGGTTGCTGGGGCGACAGACTGAGCAAAGCACTCCAGACGTCCCTCTCCCCAGCAATGCATCCCAGCTCCTGCTTTGGCACCACCTTGAGGCATTCCCAGGTCAGATGAGGTACATAATCCCTCCAGCGTGACCTGGGTTTGCCCCTGGGCCTCCTACAGGTTCCATGTGCCCAGAACACCTCCAACAGGAGGCGCCAAGAAAGCATACTGATCAGATGCTCAAACCACTTCAGCTGGCCTTTTTCGACATGAGGGACCAGCAGCTCTACTCTGAGCTGACTCTGCATTTCGGCTCGGCTCCATTTTCACCACAGTGGTCTGACGTAAAACCACCATCTGTGCAGATGCCAGGGCAAACCGCCTGTCCATCTTATGCTCCATTTTAGCCTCACTGATGAACAACACCGAGAGATACTTGAACCCCCTTTTTTAGGGCAGCAACTCTCTCTCAGCCCAGAGTGTGCAATCAGCTATTTTCCGGCAGAGAACCATGGTCATTTGGAGATCAGCAAAATCAGTACATTATGTGCATGTGTGATAGAGCAAAGGAGGGACTGAATGCAAATATGGAAGAAGTGAAGGAGAGAGAGGGATGAGAGCAGAGGAGAGCTAAGCGGTGACAATATCAAGTAAATGTGCAAAGATATCAAGTTAACAAATGCTACAGCTCCACAAGACCAGCAGAAGATTTTTTTGTCTTGTGAAAACTACAGCATTGGGTATTTGGTCAAAGACTTACGTGTACCTTTTGTCCACGACTGGACTCCTTGGTTAGAATGAAAGGAAATCTTACTTCTGCATTATACTGTGATATTTTAGACAATAAAGTCCTTTCAACTTTGTAGTCACTGAAATGTTTTCCCAGTTTGAGGAAAGCTATCATACTGGTATCCTCCTTTTCGCCATACAGTATAACGCACGTTTACATGTATGGCTTCTTTTGTTGTCTCTTTCGCCATCTCCTCTGTTTTTAGTGATATATTGTACTTATGTCATGCCATTTATTATAGGTTGTCATTTGTCTGCAAACCTATGGGTTTTGCTCTTTGTGTTACCCCAATATAATTTTGTTATGTATACATCAATGCCATTTATTTTGGGAGGTGTTCGTGCCTAGCTGTCTGCCCCATTTCTCAGTGCTTCGTTCTGATTTACAATATCACTGCTAATACATTTATGTCATTAGTTGTCCACCTACATGTCAATTTCTCCTCTCCACATGGAGGATTTTGAAGAGATGATCATTGATTGGGCACAGACGTCAATGCAGATCAATAATTCACTTATGGACAGCTTGGGGTTGGACCAGGCAGAGGCCAAACTGGGAGGTTCTTAGAATCCAAACTGATGTTTAAAATAAAAGGTTGATGTTCTTAAATTCACTTTGTGATTTTTTCTTCATCTTACCAATGTCTCCTGTCTTACCATAAGTATCACCAGCCGTGTTTAGGTAGGTATTACAAACACTTACTCAAACTGCTGCCAGTTGCTCTTGTAGTTCTTTCACATGAGATACTGTTCTCCAAAATAATTTGCATACTGGGGAGGCGGCAGTGGCTGGGCTCAGTCTTAGAGATAGAGTGAGGAGCTTGGACATCCGGGAGGAGCTTGGAGTAGAGCCGCTGCTCCTATGCATCGAAAGGGCCCAGTTGAGGTGGTTCGGGCATCTGATTGGGATGCCTCCTGGGCGCCTCCTGCTGGAGGCGTTCCAGGCACTTCCTACTAGTAGGAGACCCAGAGCACACTGGAGGGATTACATATCTTGTCTGGCCTGGGGACGCCTCGGGCAACCCGGGCCTGGATAAGCGGACGAAAATGGATGGATGATTTATTTGGCTTATAACCGATACTGAAAACGATACATCTATTTTTTTAATATTTTTTTTGTAGTGGAATTAACATCATATTGTTCATACTCTTATTGTAATGGCCCACTAGCGGATGAAGACATTAAATACAATGCTTTACAGTGTACGAAATATTCATTCATAAATTAAGAAAAATACTTCAACTTGAAATCACGCTTATTTACCACTATTACTCATTGACTTTGTAAACATGTTGTATTACTTTAACAGCTGAACTTCTGTTTCCGTTAATACTTTTCCCATCGAGCTTCTTTTAATTCCTTAATATAATTCCTATTGAGTTGCTTTGTATAATGTGTCCTCAGCTGAGGACGATGGCATTGTCCTTTTCTCCTTAGTTTTTTCTTTTATTACTTGGTCATAGGCCACTTTGTGTTCAAACTTAAGATGATTAAATATTTGACGTGTTGCCATGATGTAGCAAATCCTGCATTTTATTTCTCTTTGCTCCACATCAGATGCCTCATATCCAAATCATAGTGCTCTCACACAACAGGAGTTTGTTCTGCCTATTATGCTCACCAAACGCTGTTGCTCTTTTGCTGTCATCTTTCCTCGCGCTGATACAACTCGCCTCACTGGAAGAATCGGCTGCAACTGTTGAGCTCAGGCTGAGGGAAGGAGGGGCGAAAATGCGCATGTGCGTGGCATTCAGGGCACAAGACAAAATAAAGGTGCACTTGCAAAACGGAATGTGGAAAAGTTGTTGTTTTTTCGAGGGCTGCAACTAACGAGTATTTTGATAATCGATTAATCGGTCGATTATTTTTTCGATTAATTGATGAATCTAATTTAAAAAATAGAAATAATAAAATAAGCATTTTTTCCCCCATCACTTTGTGCAAAAACAGATTATCATGGATAACAGTGCTAAAAGTGCAGTGCACAAACAGGCGGTTGCTTGAATATCCCTGAGCTGTCAAAATAATAAAAATTATAAATAATAACTACAAACTTAAATATGAAACGATTCAAAAACTAAATAATGACAGCCTTTACAACATAGCGTTACATTTCCTTACTTTAACCCTGGACATGTTTTTTCTCCTCTGCTGAGCTCGCCTCTTCCTCACTTTCGCTTACGCTTTAGATGCTGCATCATAACCGTTGTGCTCACGTGCCGTGCCCTGTCACTTTTGCATATATTGCAGCTAACACGCTTCCTTGATTTGAAGTGCTCCCAAACTTTTTGTACAAAACGTCTTCTCTGCCTCCGCTACGCCTCAAAACACCGGCTTCTCCTGTCTGCACGTGACATAAACAGCCCCGCAACACAGCGAGTGACGTAATAATCGTGCAACACAACGAATCGATAATTTTATTTGTCGCCAAAACATTTACTAATCGGTTATAATCGATTGTATCGATTCATTGTGACAGCCCTAGTTTTTTCTTGATTACATTGTTTTTGTAATTGCGGGTAGACAAAACTGAAATCAAAATATGATTAATTGCACAGCCCTAACTTAGGGATGATGCTTTGTACATCATCATGTTGGCTGATTCCAGTATTTCACTTTAAAGCGAATATTGTCCAATGCCGATGAAGTGCAGATATAATCGTGAATCCCTGATTTATATATTAAATAATGTGGGGTTACAACCCTCTCTTACTCTACGTCTCATGGACAAAGACTCTGTTCTCTTTGTTCTAAACATAACTGATCATTATCTGTTAGTCTACACTGGCATGTACAATACATTGCTTAAGTCCATTTATGTCATTGACACTGATGTCTGTTTTTCTGTCTTTGTTTCTTTCTGTCTTTCTGTATTTCTCCCTCCAGGAAGCAGAGGGTGTGTTAGGTAGCTAATGGCTGGAGGCTTTTTATTCCTCCCAGCCTTTAATGTGGTACACACACACACACACACACACACACACACACACACACACACACACACACACAGATGGACACCTACACACCCAAATCCCGCTGTGACATCATGATGGAGTGTCAGGTGCTGCTGGCTAATTTCTGCCTCGACGTGTGTGTGCAGGAGAGGTAGTGTGGATGGGTATGAATACTAAACAGCCAGCTAATGATATCTATTTTGTGTGTGTGTGTGTTCGTGTGTGTGTGTGTGTGTATGTGCGCATGCAGCTAGCTAATGATATCTATTTTCTTAGTGAACAAGCCCACTGTGTATCTCTGCAGAGGCAACTGCCGTTTTCCATCTCTCCTGCTGACTGCACACACACACACACACACACACACACACACACACACACACACACACACACACACACACACACACACACACACACACACACACACACACACAAGGTAGATTTTACATTTCACCATAAACATTCATCCTGCTCCCACAATGCATTTAGGCAGCCTGATATACAAAATGGCTGTGGCTATAAAAGACTGATGGCGAGACTCCAGTTCGCGTGAGCTTGTGAGGTAGTTTTACTGAGTACATTGGATGCATGTGTGTTTTTCATAAAATACACATGCATCAGAACACATACATCTATATCTTATTGCTACAATTTGGAGGCACCCGTTTTTGCAACACCCATATTTAAACGGTGGGGTGATCATTTGTTGGCCAAATTATAAAGTTCCCCTGAATTTGCATTATTAAATGATTTGGATGTTTTAGATGTGATGAACAGTGTTTTGCAAGTTTATACTTCCCAGGAGCTAGCCCACAGTTCAGTTCACACAGATTAAAAAGAACTTGCTCACATGCATTGTTCACAATTTTTATTTGAACTAAGTTTACAGTCCCAAAAAGTAAGCTAGTTTATGTTAATTTCTTATTTTTTTAAAAAAAAAATTGAGCTCCTCTGAGCTATTCCAACATGTTCTCATCCCAAGTCGTCACTTACTGCCACTTTGCAATGGACATCTGCATCAACATATTACTAGGTAATCTTCTGCAGCTTCTGTTGATATTCGGGGATGCTGCTACATTGATGTCAACAAGAGCACATGGTGGGATTTAGCTGTATGTGGTTACGTTTACGCAACAACAGCACATGGCAACCAATGCCAGGATGTCAACAAAAGCACATGCTGGCACGAGTGGTTAGGATTAGGCAACAAGAGCATGGATGTTTAGGTTAAGGCAAAAGACGTAGACGTGTAGAAAAAAAACATCACATTCAGATGAGAGGAGAACACCAGAATCCCTCGTGAAAGTCCAGGGTTTGTTGGATTCATCCAGCCCCTTCCTGCTTGCTCTATAGGGACCTTTGTGCTCCCTGTGTTATGTTATTACCAGCAGCGTTTCAACTCGATGCCTTTTAGTGGATCATGCGGACGCAACAGGTTCCATCTGGCTACGTTTGCAACTGATGCCACCCACCTGTGTATCATGTTCCCATGGCAGGTGCTTTCCGGTGGCGTATAATAACACTGTGAACGGTTCTGACCATATTCTCAGCTGACTCCATCCTGCGTTGAGATCTTAAGCGGAAATCATTACAAAAGTGGCGGTATTTGACAACTTCGGAATGAGGACGGGATGGCTTTTCTTTTTAAGTAGAACCTCTGACAGCATCCGATCGTTGCCAATTCATTCTTAAGATACTAAATGAATAACTTTATACTTCTGTAGACTTTCATACTGAGATTACTTTTAAAGCCAAGAAAACCAATGTGAGTATATGTTTTACCGCTTAATGGATTAAATGAAAAATGAGGTGCAGTAAAAGGGTAACTACTGTCACCACAATGGATTTTAATTTATCCCAAATTAACCAAATTATGCAGTTCAAAAACATAAAATATAAAAATGATGTGCTTCCAAAGAACTAGTAAAGGTTCCACCACTGCCCTCATTACACCCACAATAGCTGAAAGATGTGTCCATGTGATGGATCATTTCTCATGATTTAGAGAAATAAGTTCTTAACCATATTCAGAGATATGAATTGGAATGTGAAAAAAAAACAAACATATTTTACGAGGTGTCATTACCTGTTGAGATCTCAAGTGATGCTGCCCATGTGGGTATCATGTAGAAGTGCCAGGACGGCCATCTGCTGGCGTCTTAACAACTTGACTGGTTCTGTCCGGCCGTGTTTCATCTAACGCCATCCAGCGGTGTTTCATGTGGATGTGCAAGATACCTTTTGGCATCACGCACTTATGGCGAAAGCACTGACAGAGCAGAGGTTGAGAAAATGTAACGCCAAAAGAAAAGGCTATGAAAATACTCTGAATATAGCATCCACTTAGACTGATACTGACTTTTTTAGGTAGGTCTAATTTAAAACTGCTAAAATACATTTTGATGTCAACCTCTATCCACAGCAGTGTTATGCCGAGGTTTGGGATGCGAGTCTTGTCTGTTTCTGCCAACTGAGAGCGCGCCTGCGCCAGCTACTGTATGTATTAAGTGTCTCGTACAGCTCCACTTCAAAAATCCCAAACTATGCCTTAAATATAAAGGAGAGCTTAAGTTGCATCATGATTCATGTATTCTAAGGTTAAATCCTTTTCCTGTATCTCTCTCTCTCTCTCTCTCTCTGTACAACACACACACCACTGCTGCCCACCATGTCATGACCTTTGACTTCCCCTAGTGATGTCATTCCTTTGGCCTGAGGCAAATTGACCCCCCGGAGACCTGTATACAGGAACCCTCTGTTGGTCTGTGTGTACATGTTGGTCTGTAGGAGTTGTGCATGTGTGTGTGTTCAGCGTGTGTATAAGTCATCCCTCTGTGTGTGGCCCTGGGTTTGGCCCATTTACACACAGGACCTGCTGCTGTCCCCTAATCAGATTGTAATATTCCTAATGAAATTAGCAGAATTCTATTCCCGATTATGACTGATGGGGAACAAAGTCAGTCTGTCTCTCACACACACACACACACACACACACACACACATGCTCACTTATACACAAAGAGATTCTCTATCTCTCTTTATTGCTCATTATCTCTCTCTGTTTAATATATGTAGTGTTGCGCGCACACACACACACACACACACACACACACACACACAGTCACACACTTCTCAGCATGCCGTTCATCACTGTGGCAACAGCAGCAGGCTGGGAGACTGACCTTTGACCCCTCGGGAGGTCAGGTCCCAGGGGTTGGCATGGCAACGATCCCTGGAGTTTGAAAAGGAAGACGTGGACATCTGGCTTGAAACAAGGAAGGTGTCTATGCATTGTTTTTTTTTTTTTGTACGTGTGTGTGTGTACATGCTGTGGTATACATACTGTAGTTTATTTAGTATATATTGAGTATATAATTTCCTTATAATATCTTGACTTTTTCGCCATAATAAGAGCCAGACTAAAAAAAAACACACGTTATCCTTCATTTACCATAATGCAATTTAAAAGCATCTTTTCATGGGACCCTCCCTGCCTCGTAAACACCCACATTTTTCAAACTCTGTGCCTCCAGCAACAGGATTTCTATTAAAAGAAGCCCAAGCAGAGACAACCCCCGTGACATCGCCAGGGTTATTTTCAAACTTTGGGTAGCTCCTTTCAGTGCCACAGAACACCTCAAACCACTTTAAGCAGGCTGTAAACCGAACTGAACGAACTTCTAGGACCCCTGACGAAGAAACAGTTGGTATATGCCAGAACCCCCAATGCTAGATCAGACAGGATGACGGCCAGGACTCCCAACAAAGGGACAGATGAAAGCGTTAAGGCTCAGACATACTCGCAATGAGCGTCCGCGAACAGCTGTTGTCACATGGATGCATCCCCCTTTTGCTGAAATTGGGTGAAAGTGAAACTATCCAACTTCAGTCGAACTACTCTACTTTAAAGTCTAACTTTAACTGACAACCCTCGCTTGTCTAAGACCCGTGCTTTTGGACATTTTGCCTGCTCCTCCCTCATAGTTTCATCTTGCTTGCGAAACCATTTACCCTTTGAAACCTGAGCAAATGGACTTGATTTCCATCAAAAGCACAAGAAAAAGTTATAAGTTATGATTTACAAGAAAATGAACTGAAAATATATTAAAAAAGACAAAAAAAGAAAAGAAAAATGTAAAAAAAAAAAAACCTAACATAGGCAAACAAATCCCAACCAAACAAATAAATATGTAGATAAAATAGATAATAAAAACTTACAGAATACAGTCTTCTAGACATTTTCACTATTTTTTAAAAATGATTTCTAACTTCTAATGATTTCTCCCTGTGTCCCTTTAAGGAAAGCATTTTATTTCTTGCAGTTTGTGGGGTACCTCTTGCCAAGTTGCTCAATGCCTCTTTAGCCATGTTTTCCAAGAAATCAAACCAATTTGTTCATGTATCAAAGGTTTAAATGAATGTGAAAGGCATCTGAATGCAGCAAAACTGATGTTGCTCCAGGTTTTAAATGGTTGAATGAGGACTTGACATGTTTGTTACTGGAATGGACATTGTTTATCTACTCGTTGCAAATGACATGTGAGGGCACATGCTATTAACACAGTTAGGCCCGAGACACACTGCATGCGTGAGCAGTGCATGACAGCACCCTCACCGAACTGCTGCATCTTGTACATTTGTGGTGTTAACACTGACAGCGTTGTTCCTGTGACTGCTGTAGATCTGCCTTAGACTTAGACTTAGACTTAGACACGTTTATTTACCCCACTTGTTGGAAATTAACTTGTCACAGCAGCCGTGTGTACAGAAAAAAATATATATAAAAATATCAATATATACAAAATATAAAATATAAAATATACAAGAGTGCAAAAATAGGCATGTATCAAGCCAGCTGCTATACTGCATTTGCACAATAAGAAGGGCATATTCATTCATTTATGACTCATAAACTCATAAACTCACTCATTTATGATGCTATGCAAGCTCCTGCATTGTCAACAACACAGTCCTGCAAATATATTTTATGATAAAATGCCCTGAAGGGATTGTGTCGACAGACACGTTGTTAGAGGACTTTTATTTTGAAACTGAAATAGGAAAAGTTTATTAAAACAGATACATTTGTATTTCCTAATGTCTGTGACAGATAAAAGTCTTGTAATGTCATATAATTATCAGTTTCACTGCTATTTCTGCTGACAACCCCTTGGTACGCCTGTTTCTCTAGATGTGCCGCAGCTTTGAAGCGCCTGAGCAGCATTGCTCTCGCAGGCAGTGCAGCTGCTCTAATCTGCTAACATAGGTGGCAAAAAAAAAACCCAACAGGTTCTGTAACGCTCAAGCGCTGCCCACGCATGCAGTGTGTCCGCAGCGTTACAAAGAAAAAGAAAATTGAACCCAGACCCAGCAGAGTTTAAAGCAAGCAAACTGGCATTGACTGTTGTAGCATTGTTTGTCAGGTCTTCCTAATAAAAGAAATTTGTAGTCTTAATAACATGCGGTTAAATGTGGCTGAGTAAAAGTTATTTGCCTCAACAATAAAAGCGCCAACGTCTTTTTTTACTTTGTTTTTTGGATTGACAGCACTGCTCCACTCCTTGCTGCTCCAGCGCCCTATGTGTCCTGCCAGCTGTCCGTCACTTCAGTTCCCACCGATGACCCTTTCCCATAACCCTTTCCTCCTACACACACACACACACACACACACACACACACACACACACACACACAGACAGTGAGAGAGAGAAGGAAAGAGAGGGAGAGAGATGCTTTGACTAAAATGGTGTCAGTGTTAGAAGTATCAATCAAAATGACAGACAGGAATTACACAAACAACCACACACACACACGCGCACACACACACACAAACAAATACACACACACAGTTACACACTCATCTCTGTCTCTCACTGTCATGCACCCATGCAGACATATAATCACTCCCACCACCACCAAAACACACACACACACAAACACACACCCTCTCTCTCTCTTTCTCTCTCTGTCTCTTTCTCTCTCTAACACACACACACACACACACACACACACACACACACACACACACACAGGAGCAGCCTGTGTGAGTATGAGTGATGGTTGCAGCTCGTGTCTATCCATTACGGCGGTCTGGCTGCAGACAGGTGAGCAGGCTGATACATGAGCAGGGCTTTATCTGCACTCACCGACTCCCCACACCGTTTCATTCAGCAGCTCGCAGCGTTAACAGCCCCCCCTCCCACCCCCCACACACACACACACACCAACACCACCTTCATCTCCACAAAGGAGAGATTTTTTTAAAAACTACAGCCACAATTTAAATATAATTTCACTATCAGAATTTCATATTAATGGGAGCTGAGGGAGAAACATGAGGCGGGTGTTATCTGGGCTCCACACTGGCCCGATCACTCACTGTTTTCTTTAATTGGTAATCATACGCACACAGCAGGTGAGGCGCTTGTTCCTCAAAAACATGTTTATGTGTGCGGTTTGAGAAAAAAAAAAACTTTTATTTGAAAGAAATGAATTACCTTAAGTTCATAATTCAAGTTAAAGTATAGAGGGCTTTCAAAGACAGTGCTGGATGAAAAAGTAGCTTTATTTGTTGGGTGTCACCTTTTTAAGTGATCTATAATTCATACTGAAACCACAGTCATGTTTAATAATCTAGCTTTAAAATAATTAAGAAATAATTATATTCTGTGTAAAGGGCTCAGTGAAGCAGTCAGATTGTCTGAGTAGGTACTGACTGCAACTCCATCTTTTTTATTTACTTATCAATCCAATTTAATTTAATTTGCATTTTCCCGCCTTTTTTGATGACCTCGCATGTTTTGCTTGTTTCTTGTTTCACTCACCTGTGTGTGGTTAGTGATCAGCCCTTCTGTATTTGAAGCCCAGTGTTTCCTCCAATCAGCTGGCAGATTGTCATTGTTGCCTTAGTGTGTTCATGCTCTCCAGTCTTTTCCTCGTGTTTGATTTGCTGGTTTTTCTGCTTTTGCTTCACTTACTTCACATGTATGACCCCCGATCACCAAAGCAAAGATTTGCATATGATGAACTGTTCTTGCATGGTACTTTTCTCTGCATTTGAATCCCAATTTTTATACAAAAGTACCCTCTAGCAGCAATGGCAGATGCATATTTTGATGCTCTTAGCAACCTCTGTCGTGTAAAGAGTGAGGAAGTCTACGTAGGAGAGTAAAGGTGGAGAAGACAGATGCATGGGTCAAACAATCTTTGGAAAGTTTGCTGTGTGAAACCAAAAGTCAATTGAGTTATTCTAATAACTAGGTAGTGTGCTAGTATGTGCAGTCATCAGTCAATCAGTTAGCACTGCTCTGTCAGTGCTGTTGGCATATGTGTGTGATGCTGAAAGGCACCTTGTGCATCCACATGGGACGCCACAGGATGGCATCAGCTGACAACGCGGCCAAACAGAACCAGTCATGTTGTTATTATATGCTGGCGGATCCCCGGACAGCGAACAGCACCAGCACCATGATTCATGCACGGACGGTGTCACTCGAGAACGCATCTGGACGGAACCGGTCGCATGCGCATAAAGTCGGAAGGATGGTGTCAGATTGAAACGCTGCCAGTAACACTGTAATCTAAGGAGCGCAAGTGCGTCTATAGGGTTGATGGGAGGGGTGGTGGATGGGTCCCACAAACAACTGACTTTCATGCAGGAGTCCAGTGTTCACTTCCTGTCTGGATGTGATGGGTTTTTTTTTCTACACCTTACCATGTGTCTCTTTATGCCTAATCCTAACCATCGGTGCCAGCATATGCGCTTGTTGCGGGTCCGTGTTGATTTCCATGTGCTCATGTTGTCTAAACATAAGCACCATGTGCATTTGTTGGCGGTAGTGCATAATCAACTTGTGTTGGTGTAGCATGCTACACTAGTGACGTATGTGACATCTGTTGTGTGACATTACATTGTGTTAGAAACAACCTACTTTCAGCCAAAGTGTGATTTTCTATTCTGTTCTGTTGCCTAAACTTAACAAAGTTAATTACCTACGTCCTGAGTTTACTAATACATTTTTAGTTTCTTGTGAACACATTAGAATTTTTGAAAATACGCAATGCATGTTGCCTAACAAGTTACAACTGATGCAATGTCCCTGAGAATCCAAAACTGATGCTGGAGGGTACCTGGAGCATCATAGTCTGACATGCAGTCAACATCTGATTGCAACTCAGTGAGTTTTAGAAGTGCTTGTAGGCACATTTGCTCACCTTTAGACAGAGCTGATTCCTCTTCCCAGTCATGTCAATGTTTTCTTTATCCTAGTCTATAAATTAATGCCCATTTACAATTTGTTGTGTTCGATTGAAAAAGCATAGCAATGAGCCTTTTTTATACAGTTACTTTTTGCAAAAGCTTTATCGATGTGCTACTGCAAACACATTATGTGGCGTCAGTTTCAGTGTTAAAATGTACTTTTTTTCTTACATTTTGGAGGTCGTTCTAACCTATCATTGAAATTTTGAGACTAAATATATACATTTTTATTAATGGATAATTTAATAATGGATTGTGTCATTGATTCCACAATGACTTTGCAATCAGTTCAGTCAGAGTATGTTTTACAATCTCAGAGAGAACAAGAGAATCAATAATCAAACTAGATATAAAGAACGAAATAGAAGAGAGAGAGCAAGGATCAGACAGAGAGAGGTGGAATGAAGCAGTAAGAGTGATTTGGAGAGCAAGTCAATGGACAAAAAATGTATTACACACACACACACACACACACACAGTCAGGGTCTGTGCAGTGTCAGGTTTTGGCACACACACTCCTGTCTTAGTGAAATGGATGGAGGTGTCACACACCAAGCGCTGTTTAACTTCATGTGTGTGTGTTTAAAATTGCTTTGCAGGTGTGTGTTTGTGTGTGCCTGAAGATTTATGAAAAACTGGTGTGTGTGTGTGTGTGTGTGTGTGTGTGTGTGTGTGTGTGTGTGTGTGTGTGTGTGTGTGTCAGACCCATCCATCACACCTGAATGGCGCTGATTGCTGACAGGAAGTGCCCGTGGCCCTCCTGCTTCCTGATTGGACAGTCCCTGCGGGCTACTGGCATGCACTGAAGTTAAATGGTGAGACTGAAAATCACAAGAAGATAAAATTAAACACAACATAAGAAAATAGTTACCACTCGCTGCCATTTGGGAACATCAGAGTGGTGTGAGAAGATGCCTTGTGCATATTCTTTCACAATCTCTAATTCACATTTCTTCAGTGTTGTGCACGCTCACACTTAACAAGAGCTAGCTCAAAGTTCAGTTTGTACAAATTGACATGAACTAGTAAATGTTCATAGTTCCGATTTTTAATTTTTGAAGTTCACTGTACCAAAAATTGAACTAGGTTGTTTTCCCTCTTTCGTAAAGAAAAAAAATCTTGAAATCATTCATTCGCTAATATTCTGCTTTTCACGTGTCATCAAATTGGTTCTTGCTGTGGTTGATGTTTGGACTTGTTTATTCAGACCTGGCGCAAACAATTTACATGAAAAAGTACAATTTTTTTCCCTTAAGAATCTGCAGCCCTCTGATCTCTTCATAAAAGTCCTGTCAGTTTCCATATGAACAGGCTGCAGCAGTACTGGCTGGCTGTGTGAGGTTCCATCAGCACTAGTCATGCCAGTGTTGTGTCGGCATGCTGGATGCTTCAGATCCTATCGTGCTGTAAAACTAGTGTCATTAATGCTGTGTACACATGGAAACAGGTGGATACACAAACAGTTTGACAGAATGGCAGGAAAGTTAAACAAAACACCCCTTTTTCTTTAAATTTGTTTATTTGTATTTATTTGTGGCGATATATACACATATATATCCCTCTTAGAATTATTGATATCTTATATTTTCCTCTTAAAATTATTTTCTCAGTCCATCTTCTCTCTTTTCTCCCTCAGCAACCAGTCATAGCATAGTGAAATAACTGGTGAGCACATCAACAGCAGTAAAAATGCATTCATGCCTGATCATTTCTTTGTATGTTTGTTGTTGTGTTTTGTTTGTTTGTCTGTCCTGCCTGCCGTGTCTAGTCAAAGTCTCTGTCTTCACCTACCCCTATGTATGCGTTGCCTATCGATACCCTGTTTTTGTGCTGCATTTTTGCACTCACTAAAAAAACAAACAAAAAAAATCCACATGATGATATGTTGCGATGGTGATAAGTTATTGTTATAAAATATTAGGGCTGTCAAACGAATCCTTCAATTAAAAAAACACATTATTTACAGACTTTAATTGCATCAGGAACCTTGACAGCCCTAAAAAACATTTATGAGATTTCATGGTGTCAGCATGTGACAAAGAGATTGGCATCATTTATAACAGCTTTGTAAAGAATTTCAGGAAAAAGAAATATTTTGTGTCCTTCACACCAGAAAGCATCAAATTGAAAATAAAATGCATGGCACCCTGGGCATGGAGGAGTTGATTATTTTTGACAACACACAACACACTGACTTGCAACATAAAGTGAAAGCATGAAAAATCGCATTCATTAAGAACAAGCGCACACACACACACACACACACACACACACTGACCTGAACCATATTGTTGCCTGGACAAACTACATAAATGTATTCTTGTATGATACAGCCTGAAGCCATCTCCATTACCATAATAATGCATGGCAGTAATTTTCTGTGTCGGTCCACACAGCTCCACTGTCAGTGTTCTGCTTCTGCAAGAGAGACCACAGACACACAAACACAACTCTGCATTTCTCCTAATGTCTCTCCTGTCCTCTGTGATCAGTCTTTGTGTCAGGCAGTGTGACCCTTGACCCGAAACAGGCAGATTGTGGCGATTGCCCAAATTCAGTTGTTATAAATATGAAGAAATTTTATATATTTTTTTTCTTTTTGTCACTCACCTCCACACACCTAATTGTCCTGTCAACCAGTAATATGGCTCTGCTTTTGCAAATTTCTGCATATATCCTTCATGGGGTTTGACATTGACACAACCGTTTACTTTTAATTTTTTGGAAGGATTGTTATTATTACAGATTTGATGTTTGTAATAGCCAAGCACGGAGGCATTATGTTTCCGATTTGTCTGTCAGACATTCTTGTGAACGTGTTGTCTCAAGAACGCCTTGAGGGAGTTTCTTCAAATTTTGCACAACGTTGAGTTTGACTCATCAATGAGCGGGTAAGGTTTTGGTGATTATAGGTCAAAGTTCAAGATCACTGCAATCTTGTCTATCTTATTCTTGTGAATAGGACAACCTGAGGGCATTTCTTGGTATTTGGCACAAACGTTTAAGTGGACTCAAGGATGAGCTGATTAGATTTCAATGGTCAAAGGTCAAGGCCAGTTTTTAAGTTTTTCTAAAACTGACATTTCTTGATGTTGGTTTTTAAGTTTTTCTAAAACTGACATTTCTTGATGTTGGTTTTTAAGGCAATGTTTACAATGTAATATATGATATGATATGATATGATCCATGTCCTGAAATGAGGAGTTACATTGAGGCAAAGCTGGTCTATTGTTATGCAAATCACATAAGGTCAGTGTGTATGTGTGTGTGTTTGTGTGTGTGTGTGTGTGTGTGTGTGTCAGATAGCATGTAATGAATTCATTAGCCAGCATTTATTAACTGGTCATTTGCATAAGGCTACAAAGACAAATGCTTGGCAGCCAACAGAGATTTGATTTGCATGAAAGTGTGTGTGTGTGTGTGTGTGTGCACGCACGCACGCACGCACGCACGCACGATTTTATGCATGCATGCTGGCGCTTGGGTGTGCATGCATGAGAAACAGAGGGAAGAGAAATCAGGACAAAGTCCAAGAGCGAGAGAGAGATCTAAATCTCAATCTGCTGCACATCCCTCAGATGTATAATGTTTTGTGTGGTTTTAGTGTGTGTGTGTGTGTGTGTGTGTGTGTGTGTGAGAGAGAGTGCATGCCTCTGCTGCTTTTCCTTGTATGTAGATGAGCTAGTCGACTGTCTGTGTGTGTGTGTGTGTGTGTGTGTGTGTGTGCGTGTCTCTGTGTGTGTGTGTCTGTGTGTGTGTGTGTGCCTACAGAGGTCGGTGTGTCTGGATTAATGAATGCATGTGAACACTTACATAAAGCACAATGTGTGGCGCTCAAGTCAAGTGAGGCATAACAATGACGTGCAGCCCGCCCAATGAGCAAATTTAGAATAACATTTTAATCTCAACAGTGTTTTTTTGCATTAAAATGACATAATATCATATCATAATCAAATATTGAATGTTACAATGTTGATGTGAATTGTTGCAGTTACAAAACAAGAAGGAATGTTTTTTTGTAATACTTTGGAGCCCCAGAATATTACATAACTAAACTAATATAAAATAGATAGTCCAATTTTAAAACACATGTAAAATCACAATTTGTGAGATTTATGATAAAATGACATTTCATATAGTAATGAATTGAGTTTCCTCCTGCGTGACAAACTGATGGTTCACTTACATATTTCATGATGTTTTTTATTTAAGATTGATTACTTTGGGGTTCCATATTCAGTCCTCCAAAGTTATAGTGGAATATTACTACAGTATACTTTAAGAGTGAGTTCAACAAAATCACAAAACATTTTATCTTGCATCTAGAGTGTTCGAACCATGCAGATATGAATATGGTTTGATTAATCTGCTCCTGAAACTTCTGCCACCACCCCACTACAGTGGAGGGAGATGGAAATTTTATTATTCTGCTCAAAGTAATGTAATGCATTTTTTTAATAATAATACAATTTTTTTTTCTTTTGTGTGTTAAATGTTAGATAAATGGTATGTAGATATCAGAGGGCAATTTCACAAAACCTTGGAGCAGTTCTGATATTTAATAAACTACTGACTCCAATATAAAAGAGTGACTAACTGAGAATAAAAGAGGATGCACTGGATGGTGAATGAATCTTAAGCTCAAAGATTGTTAAAAATAACGAAACATCACAAGAGCAGTCTGAAGGAACAAAGACACGTCTCTCTTTACATGTTCTTGAAGAGTCTCTACTTTTCTTAATCATTCTTATTCTACACATAGACATTTAAGTCCACAGGATTCTTGGATGATGGTTACCTCAGCCTCCGTAGGACCACTGTTAATCAGTGAGCAGTGAGTGACAAGTGCCAGTGTCACAAAACCTGCCTCCTGGAACTAAATTTAATCATCTCAAAGGCTCCCTCTGGAGGAGACGCTGCAGCCTGCAGGAACAGTAGTCGAAAGCACCAAACATTTACAGATGGATGCATTTGGCCTTGCAGAAGTGAGCTGCAGCAGCTCTTCTCAAGAAAGACTGTATTGTCCTGTAGCATGTGGTGGGATCTGTCTAAAGAGAGAAACAAGTGTCTGAAGGACAAGTGTTTTGGTTGCCTGTGTACACGGATATAATACAAAATATCTAAAATATTCAAAAGATAATTTTTACATTTTCCAGTTCAGAACCCAGTCACTTCCCAAACACACTGAATAAACATTGTAATGATGGATTTCTACTCTTAATGCACTTATAAATCATCAGCAATTTTTTTTCTGAGAATTCTTAATAATGTTCTCTTTCAGTGTCCATTCTGATGGACGAAGACTCTTGAGGCAGAAATTGCCCAATAGAAAAAAACTTCATCTTAACGTAAGCATCTTTTAATTTTTATTTTTCATGAATGGTCAACTCATATTAATAACATATTTTGTATGTTTTTTTTTTATATTATTTTTGTCATGGTCACTCAAAATATCCCAAATTTCTGAAGTATCACCTGAAAATTATATGTGAAAAACCTCTAGAGATGACTATACCATGAATATAATCAATAAGTTGGTCTTATCATTAGAAAATGAACAGTATTTCCCTGTTTCATTTTCCTGTGTCAATTAGACTCCATTTCGATTGGTGAATATTTTTTGAAAAAATCCTGAGTAAATTTTGAATGTGATTTTTTTGACGTGTTTAAGTCATATTCGTGAAGCACACTGTGATTGGTTTATAGATGTCCCATCATATAAGTGTATACATTTGGGTGGTGTCAGATGCCGCGAATCATAGATCTATTATAGACTTCCTACAAAAGTTACATCCATTGGAAGAGATGGGGGATTTGAACAGGTTAATATGTAATAATTTATATAACATTTTATAGTGTTACACTGACCTCAATGTAAGGCGGAGATAGCAGACTGAAGGTAAACTCCTGTATTGTTGGCTTTCGGCATTCTTGCATCACCAATGTTTGTTCATCAACCTGAACATTAAGCAGTGTGAATAAAACATGAATCTGAATAGCTCGTTTTCACGTAATTCTGATGACGTGAACAAAATTCAGACAGAGGGCAGGAAGTAAGCAGCAGCTATGGCAGAGATAGAGGAAAGTCCGTATTGTGCCAGCTTAGACACTAGTACAAGTGGAATGTTGGACGTGATCCTTACCTTATGAGGAAGAATGATTTTTCAGCTGAATTGAAGGATTTGCCCGCTATGGAGGCAGTAGATATCAGCTACTGCCTCCATAGCAGGCAAATCCTTCAATTCAGCTGAAAAATCATTCTCCATCAATTGTTCTCCAGACCTCCTTCTACTCAAAACAGTCAATTCAATTTTATTTATAGAGCCCATTATCACAAAACATGGTTTGCCTCAGAGGGCTTTACAGTGTACGACATCCCTCTGCCCTTAGACCCTCACATCACCCAAGGAAAAACTCCCGAAAAAGAACCCCTGTGACGGGGGAAAAAAAAAGGAAGAAACCTCAGTAAGAGCGGCAGAGGATGATGAGGGATCCCTCTTCCAGGATGGACAGATGTGCAGTAGATGTCGTAAATAACAAATGAAATACAATTGTGGCAAAAAGGAAAGAGAAAGAGGGAGGGGGAGAGAGGCTCAGCAATAATGTAAACAGATGCATGTCATAATACAATAACGATAGGTGCGAAATTATCAAATGCACTGTATGATGATATTGTGGGTCATTGTGGGTCTATGATGATATTGATAAGAGTCTTATGCATATATTGATACGGAGGTGTCCAAAGGCATGATCACAGCATCGGCGTAACCAGGACCAAGAGCACGATCAGGGCGAGTGGGGGGTACAGTATCAGTGCAGCCACAGCACGAGCACAACCAAAGGCAGGGTCACAGCATCAGCACAGATATCACAACGATCAGGCACAGCCAGGGTTGCAGCCAGGTTCCGGGAAAGCTAGGAAACAAGGGAGCAGGAACGCTTTGGAGAGGCAACGGGATTAGCGTAGTGCAGTTCAACAGAACCAAGGTGGTGAACAGTAAAAAGGATAAGCACTCAATGAGGATCCTAGAGTCACTGATCAGCAATTACGACTTGAATATGAATGCCAGAGAGCAGCAATAGAAAAGAAAGAGAGAGGAAGCAGAGCCAGAAAGAAAGAGAGAGGAAGCAGAGCCAGTGTGGCAGGTCTGAACAGACTCAAAATCACCCCCGCTGGATCGGGCCAAAAGCTCTGCCACCTCTCCCTCCTCCCCGTCACACGGACGGGGATTTCAACTGAGCACAAGAAACTTGTGCTCCAGGAATATACACACTAATGAAACTAGGGTCACTAAACTGCTATTATGGCTTAAACATAAAGATCAGAGAGCAGTGTTAGTCCCCACTGCTCTCTGACCCCTAGAAAGTCCCCCGGCAGGTTAAACCTATGTCAGCCTAACTTTGGGCAAGGCCGGGCAACCTTAGCCAGCCCTAGTTATAAACTTTATCAAAGAGGAACGTCTTAAGTCTACCCTTAAAAGTTGAAACGGTGTCTGCCTCCCTGACCAAAACTGGAAGATGGTTCCATAGGAGAGGAGCATGGTAGCTGAAGGCTCTGGTTACTATCCTACATTTGGAAACTTTGGGAACCACAAGTAACCCTGCATTTTCAGAGCGCAGTGATCTTGAGGGTTGCTAAGGAACTATGAGCTGCGACAGATAGGATGGAGCCTGACCATTTAGAGCTTTGGAAGTAAGGAGGATGATTTTAAATTCAATCCTGTATTTTACAGGGAGCCAGTGCAAAGAAGCTAAAACAGGAAAAATATGGTCCCTTTTCTTGGTTCCCATTAGAACACGTGCAGCGGTGTTCTGCACCAGTTGGAGCAACCTAAGTGATGGAATGGAATGGAAAATGGATTTGTCCAAGCACAGAACTCTGTGGCACTCCGAAGCAGACCTTAGTATGCGCGAACGATTGGTCATTGATGTGAACAAATTGGGAATGATCTGATAAGTAAGATTTAAACCAGGTTAGTGCTGTTCCTTTAAAGGCCAATTGATGGTCAATGGTGTCAAAAGCGGCACTGAGATCTCGAAGGATTAAAACAGAGACCAGACCCGAATCAGAAGCAATCAATAAGTCATTGTAAATTTTTACTAGTGCCGTCTCTGTACTATGATGACGTCTAAAGCCTGACTGAAAGTCCTCGCATAAACTATTATATTGGAGAAAGTCACAGAGTTGATGAGCAACCACTCTCTCAAGGATTTTAGAAATAAAGGGGAGATTAGATATCGGTCTATAGTTAGCTAAAATCTCAGGATCGAGAGCGGGCCTCTTTAGAAGAGGTTTAATGATAGCTACTTTAGCCCATTAATAAAGACGCATTGATCATATCTAATAAAGAATTGTCTAATAAGGGTAAAACTTCCTTAAGTAGCCTAGTTGGGATGGGGTCTAACAGGCATGTTGATGGCTTAGATGCAGAAATCAAAGTAGAGATTCGGCGAAGGTCAATGAGGGAAAAATGGTCCAAATAAATTCCAGGCCTTGCCACCATATCCAAGCTCCCTGAGTCTGGGGTCAGGTCAGTTAAGGGCAAGAGGCGATGGATTTTATCTTGAATAGTTTTTATCATTAAAGAAACTCATAAAGTCGTCACTGCTGAGGGCCAAAGGAATACAAGGCTCTACAGAGCTGAGACTCTGAGTCAGCCTGGCTACAGTGTTGAAAAGAAACCTGGGATTGTTTTTATTTTCCTCAATTAATGATGAGTAATAGTTTGCTCTGGCATGGCGGAGGGCCTTCTTATACATTTTAAGACTATCCAGCCAGAACAACAAATATTTTTGTACGCTTTCATTTGTTGAAAGTGGAGGCATACACCTTTTTTGTTAGCGGTTGGGTCCATGACCATGGTTTCTGTTGTTTGGTTTTCGCCAGGGTGAGTATTTCTTTTATGAGTTAACTAGCATTAGTGGTTAGCAACAATCATTCAACACCATCTCTCTCAACGTTTCCGTAACATTTGTTTATTTTACTTGGTTAAAAACTCTCAAAGGTCGGATGAAACAGCTCGAAAGACATGGATCATCCGAAGGAAGACAGAGAAGTCATTGTAATTGCTCATTGTAATTGTATGACAGAAGTTATTTAGGTAAAGCTGTCTGTATAACGTTAGGCTGTTAACCTCGATTTAAGAGTTAGTGGTGTTGCTTTTAGCTTTTGTTGTAAATCAATCACTAGAGCACACCCACAAGTGAACTTTGCTCAGTACTTTTTTTCCATTTGTGGTTAATTAAGAAATGTCTGTTCTATTGTATTGTATTGTATTGTATTGTATTCTATTCTATTCTGTTCTATTCTACTGTTCAGTTTTAGAGGTACAAACTTCAACAAATCAAAGAAACAAACTAATTTTAGTGTTACAGAGTAAAGCGACAGTTAACTATATGCTGATGGTCCTTGAACAAAGCCACAAAAGGCAAGTTACCTTTGATGAAGTGGTAACTACACACACAGGCTTTATCTGACTCTGAGCAACCATAAACAACGCAAAACATCGGCATAATGAGAGTTTGCTAGACTGCTTCTTCAGTAGAAAATCACTTTCTGCCCTCTGTTTGTATTTCGCGCCACAGTGTCCGAGGGAAGTGACGTTGAGTGCAAACAAACTATTCTATGTCTGTAAATCTCTAAAATCACACTGTATTCCATACTGTTTAGTCACACAGGTTCTGGGGTTTGTGGTTGATCCACCACTGTGGTCTACACCAAAATGTCTAAACAGCTATTCAGTGGATTTCTATTAAATTTGATAAAGTCATGGTCCTCAGGTTAACATCCCACTGACATTTTTGATGCCCTGGCTTCCTAATAGTGCTAAAAAGTTGACATTTGTAATTTTGAGTTATATATCTCAACTATCAGATTGATTCTCATGAAATGTGTGCCAGTGACTGATGTCAGTGCTGCATACAGGCTGCATACAGGCAAGATGCCATATCCACCTTCCACAGCTTGACGGTGTTAGATGAGAATGCACTCGGACATAACCGGTGGCGTTGTTAATGTATGCTGGTGGGACGGCACCAGGCACGTCCACATGTAACTTGCACGGGCTCTGTCACGCTAGAACACAGCCGGATGGGACTGGTCACGAGTGCATGAAACACTGGACAGTGTCAGTTAATAATACTGACAGTAACCACGTAATATAGGTGTGCGAGTGTGATTACAGGGCAGGCGGTTGGGAGGGTATTGGGTGGATGGGTCTTACATACAACCGCCTTTCGTGTGGGAGTCGGGAGTTGGCTTCCCATGTGGATGTGTTTTTTTTTTTTTTTATCTCTACACCTCACCATGAACCCCTTTTTCCTAACAACCTAACAGTCCGTGACTTTGTTGCCTAATCCTAACCATCATGACAGTCCGCGTTGTTGTATAAATATAAGGACCATGCTGCTTTCTGCATGCAGTGACATCAGGGTAGCAGACCACATCATCCCACCACGTGTATTTGTTGACATCTTGGAATGTAAACAGCTGTAAACAGCTGACGCAGAAGTAGTATTTGCCCAACTCTGACTTCATTCCCAGGTCATCAAATACTAACCTCTTGGCGTCTGATAACAATGGCTAGGGTACCCTTTAGCATTTTTTGTGAACCACAGTTTAAACACAGTAAAATGTAAATAATGTTGTGAAACGGTTACAGTGAGGTTTAGGGAACAAAAATACTTGGTTAGGTTTAGGTTTGTTGTGTAATGTAACGTGACATAAAAATAGATTAGTGATTTTATGACCGTATATACATTATATTATGTTGGGTTACAACAACAGGTAGTTTTGGTTTGGAACAGGATGTACGTAAAACAGTTTTAACCCCTGGACTCATCCTTGCATTTGCATTTTTGCTCCTGCAGTCAGAGTCAAATTGTCCGCTTAGAGAAATGCTTACAGTTATGATTATCTGCACTGGCCTACAACAGACTTGTCGGCATATCTTGGATCTTTGTCGTTTTTATGAGATCACTTTTGATCACCTTTCCAAAGTGCTTGAATCCTGGAATCTTTTAGTCCAGGACAGAGGGGGTGGAAAGGGTTAACATGAACAGGCAGTCTTCACTTTAATCTTCATAATGGAAGCTAAAGAGGACTAATGATACCTTCTCTCTCCTCCTCCCATGCCTCCCTGCTTCCCTTCCTCCCTCCCTATTTCCACACCTCCATCCTTAACCCCTGACCCTCCCTTTACTGCTTCTCTGACTCTCTCTCTCTCTCTATACCCCTCTCTCCTTTTTCTTCCTTACTCATTCGTCCCTCTCTTTCTGCCCTTCATCACTCCACGCTTCCCCCCCATTCTTGCCTCGGTTCTCCCCTTTCTCCACCTCTCCATTAGTGTCCCTCCATCCCTTTTCTCCCCCGACACAGCCAGGCGTTACCACAGTGACAAATTGATTCTCGTACGCTGCAGTGTTGTTTTGTGTGTGTGTGTGTGTGTGTGTGTGTGTGTGTGTGTGTGTGTGTGTGTGTGTGTGTGTGTGTGACTGTCATAGCATTGTGGGTACATGTGTGGTACCCATTTGTTTGTGTATTTATATCTACATCTAGTTACACATGCACATGTATGGTCTTTTTGTTTCTGTGTGCGTGTGTGTGTGTGTGTGTGTGTGTGTGTGAGAGAGAGAGGGCTGCAGCTCTGTGACAGTGACTGATAGCTAGTCATGGTAGACGATGCAGAACTTTCTTTAATAGGAGATACAAGAGGTGGTTAAAAATCTTGCCTAATGGAGAAATATGATAGAGAGAGCGGGAGGGAGGGATGGAGAGACATGGGGGTGTAGACAGAGAGAGAAATGATTTGGAGAAAGATACGAGGTGATATGCAGCAAAGGAAAGTAGTGGAGAGAGGAGAAAGAGATGAGGGAATTATTATAAAAGGAAAGGGAGAGGTGGAGGACACATGTTCTTGAATCAGACCAGAGTATCCAAAGATGGAGTGTGACATCACGGAGCAAACCAAAGCCAGCAGGGAGTGTAACATTCAAGACTAGTTGGCAGTATGATGAGTTTTTTTTTTTTCTCTTTTCAATTTTTTTCCTTTTAGGGGGGCCTAAATAATGACATCATTTAGAACAAACAGTCTCTGTTCTCTTTCTGAACTCCTAAAATAACGCTGCTGTGTTAGTGCTTTTGGCCTAGGTGTGCAGTGCCACATGCAGATGGCTGGGCAGCATATGGCACTTGACAGCATGGCCGTAAAGGCGTGTCGCAGCAGGACGCCGTTTGGTTGAAACTGACAATGACATAATAGAAGGAGCACAAGGATGCTTAAGGGGCAGGTGGGAGGGGAGGTGGATGGATTAAAACTGGACATTGATGTTTTTTCTCTACACCTTACCATGTACCTCCTTCCCCTAGGCCCGAAATCTATGAATCTGTTACCTAAATCTAACCATCCTGTGCCAGCAAGTGCATTTGATGATCCTGTGCGGTGTGCTCATGTTGCCTAAATATAACCACGCGCAGGGTCATCCCACATTGTGCATTTGTTGACGTCATGGTAGCGGCATCATAGAGCAGAAATGTCAGATGCAGAGGAATACCTATTGATAAAGACTCAGATCGTTAAAAGCTGTCTAAAAAGGGATCAATATCATTAAGAATGAACTGTCCCCGTTGCTAGTGGCCATGAAATCACACTTGAAATAGGAGTACAGGAGAGGGCTAAGTATGCAGCCCTGAGGGGCACTGGAGTTGAAAGCAATTCATGATGGTTGATCACGGTTTTCAGTTACTAAATGCTGCTGCTTTTCAAGACCAAGTGGAGCTCCCGTGTTGCTTTCCAGCTGCAGCTTGAAGTGGAGGAAGTTAACCCTGAAGTTGGGCCCTGGAGGTAAACAAATCTCCACTGTGCTCACTGACTACAGTTGGGGACCTGAAGCAGGAATGGTTGACAATTGCTTAAATTCAGGGTAAAAATATTCGGCAAGCCAATCAGACACATAGAAGGGAGGGTCATGCCTTTGCCATCCTGAGATTGCTTTCCTCTGCCAACGTACCTGTGCATAAACAAACTGCATGGAGTAACCTCTGATAGTGAACTGAGTCATTTCATGTCAGTTGTGTAATGCTCAAAGCAATTTATCAACCGTTTTTGTGCAGCAATCATAGACTGAAGCCACAGCGAGGGAGAGAATCACTGCTTAAAGCTGCAAAGAAAGTCACGCCTTTGTGCGTGACAGAATGACCTACTCCACATTTATACTGGTAGTAGTCTGTTCTGATAAATATTCATACCCGAAAGAATGACCTACTCCACATTTATTCCTATATATTCAGACAAGTCGTAGTCCATTCTGATAGGTATTTGTACCTGACAAAATAATCTATTCCGCATTTATGCAGGTTGTAATCCATCCTGATAAATATTTGTGACAGAATCCTATCTGACATACAGGTAGAAGTCCATTCTGATAGATATTTGTGCCTAACAGAATGACCTACTTAACATTTAACTACATTTTTATAGGTAATTCTGATGATTATTTGTACCTGAAAAATGAATTACTCCACTTTTAACTGCATTTATACAGGGATATACAAAAGAAGTCTACTCTGCTAGATATTCTTGACAGGTGATAGGTGTCTGTTAGGCATTTGTACTTGACAGAAGGACTTACTCCACATTTAACGACATTTATAAAGAAGTAGTCTATTCTGATAGATATCCGTACATGACAGAATGACCTACTCCACATTTCACTACATTAATGCAGGTAGCAGTCCATTGTCATTGATATTTGTACCTGAGAGAATGACATGCTCCACATTTAATTACATTTTTACAGGTTATAGTCCATTCTGATAAGTATTTCTACCTGACAAAATAACTTATTCTGCATTTATACAGGTTGTAATAGATTCTGATAAGTATTTGCACCTGTGAGAGTAGTATTACACATACAGGTAGTAGTCCATTCTGATTCTATGTGCCTGACAGAGTGACCAGAGTGCCCTGCTCTACATGTAACCACATTTATAAAGGACTAATGTGATAGATATTTGTAACTGTCAGGATATATACTACAATATACTGAAGGCAAAAAAGACATTTTTTTAAAAACGATCACAGCCTGGTATATGCCAATGATTTACAGCAACATTGACTGTGACAGTGCACCCAGTGGAAATAGCATGTATTTTCTTCGTATGCTGGACATGATAAAAATGTTGTCATCAGGTAGCAAAAGCCCAAAATGACACCCAAAAATAATACAGTGCATGTTCTTTATGCTTTGATGGCTGTGGGATCAAAAATTGCAGTTTGAATGGGTTCCAAGGGCTCATTTCTTGCACTTAGTCCGAATGTAACAATTTAGTTTTCACAGTATATTTTAGACTTATTGTAGAAGCTGAGCTGGAAATTCAAAGACAGCCAAAAATGATCAAAAAATAAAGAATGAAAAGCCTGTAAATTGCACCAAACTCAAGAAAATGAGAAATACTGTAATCCTTTGGAAGGTGGTATGCACTTCACCTAATTTACCACAAGATGGCATTACTTTACCAAAGCATATGCAGCTAGAGGCTCATCAGTCAGTCCAGCTGTGAAAGCCGGAAACTGTCTTTCTTTCTTTTCAGCCACTGAATTTGTCTTTTCATTCTATGTGTCGGCATTACTAGAGGAAGTTGGGTTGATTTGAATAGCAATTTGAATATTGTGGTTTGTACTTTGAAGCAGAGCTGGAGGTTATCTAACTGTAACAGATACAGTGGTACCCTCAGGTGATTTCATATGCTCCAAAGATTCATATACTTCTCTGACTGCTAAAATGTGTTAAACATATCTGAATCCACTGCTATTATGTGATAATGACATGCTCTAACCGTTATCAGTGTGGGTGATACATTATCTGTGACTGTATGTTCCTTTATTATCTGGTGTACATCTGTGAATCCTTTGCCAGCCCTCATTTTAATACAGGAAATCCAAGACAAAGGAGCAAAGAGCAGCCTATTCTCTCTCATGAATGGTCGCCACGGTGATCTGGATAAAGAGATAAGGACATATGGATTAGGATCACAGCAGTGCTGTTGTTCCTGTTTTGCATGAATCTCTTAACCTCCCATGAAAGTTCGATATAAGCGCCTAATAAAAGACCACTGAGTTTAAAGGGGTGTTACAATAATTTAGCACTGGGATTTTATAGTGCTTTCTTATTCAAGAGTGCTGTTTTTCAATATGAGAGAATAACTCATTCCTTTTACATTCATATTTCACAATGCTTTGCTTGCTTAAGCTTAGATTTGCTTTACTTTTGCTTAAATGCTTGCACTCTGATATGCAGTTTTTTGCCTAGGTTTCCTGCGCTGCAACTTCAGCTCTATCATCACACTCAGGCTGCTCCTGTCAGCTCGTGAGACGTCTGCCCTCACCCATCCGGCACCTTACATTAAAAAGATGTTGGATTCTAATGTTTGATAGACATTGCATGTTGGTTGCTGGAATTTGGATTGATGATTCTCTAAATGTCTAACAACATAAGAATTTCACATTGTGTGGATGTTTTGTAGACGTTGGTTTTGTTCTCCATAACCGAGGACTAAATGTCATTTTTCAATGTCCCGAGCATAACATTTGTATGTGGGGCTCATGTGAGCTGGACTTATGGGATTGTCCACAGGTTTCATAACAACATGGGTTATTCTTAGGCTACTTGGGCACCAAGTGGGTATGGGCCCTAAGTAACAACAACTTTTTAAAAAAAAATGTGTCTAAAACATAAAATAAGGTAAAATAATATAAAAAGTAACATAGATACCTTCATTCAAGAAACTATCAAATTATATAAGTGAGTTTTAAGATGATATTTAAGAGATGTCACTGAGTGAGCCTCTTATCTTGGTGGTAAATTGGCATGGGGCCATTATGGAACTCATGGACATTCGCTTAAAGGCTTCAATTTTCAGCCCATTTGCTGTCCACATGAACCCCACATACAAACATTGGTTCAGTCAAGATGTCATGGGCATGAAATGTTTGGGAGACATTGCATTTTGGTTACCAAAACATCAATGTTATCTGTTGTCAGTGTTCAAAATTCAGTGTCAGGACACCATCTTGCGCTAACATCAGTTTGACTTAGGTCGCCCAACGTAATAGCCTAAACTCAACAGAATACCAGTGTCGAATGACATTGGTTGCCACCTGGGCAATTTTCTCCCCTGCCCTGAGATTGTTTTTTTTTTGTGCAGAAACCCAGTCAAAATTCCCCAACCAATAGAATGCTCAGTATAGTGCTGCACAGTGAAATGATCCCTACCTTGTTGCGGGTGCATTTGCTTAATTTTTTTTTAGGGTGGTTACTCTTTAACTGTGTTCACTTCATTTGAGTTAAGTAAACACATTATAGATTTGAGGATGTGAAGCCACTCTGTTTGCGTGTAGTTTTTGTTAGCATGCTGAAGATTATAACTTGGTTACTTATTAACTCCTGGCCTCCTTCCTGAAGCAGTCACAGCAGATAGGAACACATACTGTACACAGGGCAATTTATTAAGTAGCACCATTGCTTCATTCACAGCCGGAAAATCCCATGTGGAATCCATTTAGCAACAGGTGATCAATGTGAACCAAAACCAATATTAACCTTTGAATTGTCTCTGATTACTCCTACATAAAGCGATAAGATCACCATGTTGATGTAGTGGTGTCAGATAGTTAGTGTTGGATGTAGAGACTATTTTTTTTTCTTAAATTGATACATTTCTCAGCTGTGTCGAGCAATTGGACATAACCTGACTTATTTCTTCCGGTATGCAGGTGGTAGGCCAATGCTAGGCCACATGGTTGGATTTACCCAAGTGGGTCCAAGATGGGTTATACTGGAGCTACTTGGGTAACAAGTGCGTATGGGCCCAAAATGCATCTTATCTGCGGCCCACTTTGATAAACCCAACCACGTGGGCAATTGGCATGGAGCCATTATGGAACCCATGGACAATCCATTTACTATCCACATGGGTCTCACATGCAAATGCTGGCTGGACCTTGAGCGGCTCAGCAACTGTCGATTGACACCTGTACAAATCACCCTGAACACGTTTCAGGTATCTCCTTAAAAAAACAACAACAATTACTTAAAATCTATATGGACTTATGCTCAGTTAGCATGAAAACTGCTTCCTTCTGAAGATTGTGCCTTCTCTATTGCAACATGCTGTAATATATATGGTTCATTGTATGACTTTAATGGCAGTGAGAAACCAAGCCAACAAGGTGCCACCATGCAAAGAATACTTTGAATGATGAACTAAAAAGCAATACTGTTATACTTGAGTATGCTCAAGATAATGTGCCTAATGTTGACTGTTGAAGTAATCAAAATGTCTCATTTTGATGACAGTCACATTATCAGGGTGCATGTTAACATGCCCTATGAAAATGATTCATAGGTTTCATTATTTATCCAGGGCGGGGTTGATGACATACCCTACAGTTTCCTATGCAACTTGCAGCAAAACAGTGAAAAGCCAGGCTCAGATTTGATGAGGTCCGGCTCGGAGGAGTCAAAGGCTGGTGTAAGGTATAGGACAGGAATTGCAAGCGACATTGTGAGTTCAGCCAAAGCCCTCACAAGTACAGTAAGGGTTTTGTGTTTGTGTGTTTCAGTGGGAGGGGCCAACCACAGCACCTGTCACTCAGTACCTAAGAGAGGACAGACCGTTGAGTGAATGCAGACAGGAAACCATAGAGCACCAGAAAATAGGACAAACCAGAAAGACGGTAACCGTGCTGTCGACTACTGACAGCTCATCTCTCACTTTTAGTATTTATGTGATTTGCTATTGCCACCAAGACACCAAGCAATATCTTTCTTTGGCCTAACTTTTTTCCAGACATCTTAGACGTAACTTCACATCCACTTTTGGTGCTCTGGATGAAGAAAATGGATGATGGACTCACATCTGAGAAGAAACAAGGATCAAAAGCCATCAGGTGAGACTGAAGTCTTCCTGGAACTTTGCAGAGGTATCTGATTATACACCCTCACCATACAGGAATGGGCCTTCCCATGTGTTACTTTTGCATCAAAGTATGACCGAGGTCAACAGGACAGTAGAAGTGGAATGCAGTTTCACAAAGTGTTTTTGTGGCTAGAGAACACAATTCAGGAGTCAAATAAGATTTGGAATAGATCCTGAAACCTGCTGCAGTCAACCACAGCTGGAGAGAGACAACATTCATTTCAAACGGGTAAGCCTATAGCATTGCCAGTGTGAAAAAATGTGTTTTATGTTTATGAAATATTTTCATAAAAATTTAAGTTAAGTTATGTTTTATCAATTTTTTCTAAATAATAATTTAATGGATTGATGATTGTAATAATTTAATAAGTTTTATTTGGGTAGGTTTTTTTCCCCTTTTTTTTCAAAAATAATTTTCTTGTTTAGTTTTGAGTTTTGGAGCATTTCTTTTTTTCTCATAATTTTTATTTTGTGCGTGTGTTTTTTTTTTCTTTCAATTTTTTTGTCATTTTGAATTTTTGGGGGATGTTTTGTTTGTTTCTTTTTACAATTTGTCTGCATTTGTACTTTTACTTATAATACTTGAGTATATATTCCTGATTATGCTGTTGTAATTTTATTTCAGTAATATTTCCAAAGCAGGACTTGTAACAGAGCATTTTCACAGTGTGGTAATAGTACTTTTACTTAAGTAAAGGATCTGCATACGTCTTCCACCACAGCATCTACTGTATGTAACACACTAATTATGAATGTTCCTTACTTTAAAAAAAAATCTGAACTATCCCTTTAATGCAGGAATTTGGCATCTTTTAGAGTGCATTAACACGACTTAAGAGGTTTTGTCATAATACTTGATAAGACAGACATGCTGGGTGTGTAGCATGTGAGTGGGCACATTTGGACTATTTTATTGAATTCAGTGGTTGCATGAAGAGTTTTAAACAACACAGTTTGTCCAGTAGTGTTTTACCAGCCAGGCATAACAACCTTTGAACACTCCCTTCGGTGTCTGATCTCTCTTACACATACACACACCCACACACACACTCACACACACTGTAAACATGGTGGTTAGTAACACAGTGACTACACCCAGGCAACAGTGACCACAGACTGTGTTTTGAAATTGAAATGCATTGATTATTTCTTCAAAAGCATAACCACCTCAGTTTCTCAGCAACACTTTGCCATTCTATGTAATAATGTTCTGATGGATTACAGTTATTATGCACCAAATTTCATTCAAAATGTTGCATTTATACAATACTGCTGTAATTCAAGCTGCATTCAGTTCATTACAGCTTTTGTATTTATTGTATTGTGTAAGTATTCAGGCTCTGGTAGCTCAATCCTGGGAAAATCCTGAGATGTACAAATGTTGATGTGTTACTTAACTAAAAACTATCCACTTTCACTTGTGGCTAGCCATCACCATCAGGCCAGCCATTAGAAATTATTGACCTACAGTTTCACATGCACACACGCACACGCACACGCACACACACACACACACACACACACACACACACCCCGGGGAGCACAGAAGATCAATATAATCCACACAGTTTCAAAGTGGACACCGCCAAGATTTGTGTCACGAATTCAGTATCTGACCATATTTCTCCTCTCTTGTTCCTGCGATATTTCGCTACATAATCGCCAGAAAAAATTTTTTGCAGAACATTAAGATGTCACATTTGACAGCGGACCTCTTTGATATAACATGTCAGAGCTTAATCATTATATCCTTTTAGACATTTGTGTGAAATTTGAGCATATGAACTCTTGACTTCAAAAAAAAACATGATTTAGGAGGTCACTGTGACCTTGATCATTGACCTTTGACCACCAGATTCTAATTTGTTAATTCTCTAGTCCAAGTGGATGTTTGTGCCAGATTTGAGAAAATTTCACCAAGACCATCCTCAGCTATTGCATTCACGACAGTGAGACAGATGCAAGGTCACAGTGACCTTGACCACTGAAAAACAAATTCTAATCAGCTCATCATTGAGTCCAAGTTAATAACTGTGTTAAATTTAATGTTAAAAAAATTCCCTCAACATATTGCTTCACAGGAATGAAATGTATGCAGGGTGACCGTGACCATGACCTTGACCTATGACCACCAAAATCAGATCAGATCATCCTTGGGTCTACTCAAATGTATGTACCAAGAAATTCCCTCAAGGTGTCCTCTGGTCTCTACTATCGCTGGTGCAGAGGTTTAAAAATGGCCTCCAAATAATGATCAGACAAAACTTCAAACATTCATTAAAGAAATTACTGCAAGTCATCAAAGCTGTAGTAGCTAACATAAAAAAAATATTATACTTGCTGAAACTTTCACACAGCAGTCAATGAGACAGATAATCTATGGGAAAAAACATGCCTAGGTCAGTTTAAGTCAGGTTGAGGAATACGCAGGAAAGAATAGCTTGATTTCCAACCGAATTAGGCGTGTTGGTCCAACTTCGCAATATTTGACGTGGTACCTTTTTTTATACAGACCAACAGTTTTAGTTGGACTAATACAATAATTTGAATAACACAATAATTTCACTTTTTCTACCATCATGAAAAAACTTTCTTGTTCACTATCTTAGTTTAGCATGTTAGCATGCTAACATTTGGTAATAATCAGAAAACAGAGTAAAGCTGGGGCTCACAGGAGTGTCAGTAAATTTGTAGGACATTTTGTGCCAATCCATCCAGTAGATGTTGAAATACTTAATTGAATAAGAGTGAGGTTATTTGGCTGACTTAATGGAGGCTACTAATTGCTACACTATGGCTACACAATTTCAGTTTGAAGTTACATTATAACATGCAGCCATTCTGACAGTTTATCCCGACTCTGCAGGTGCACTTATTCTACATCAGGAAGTTCCCATTAAAGGATTTAATTCTGCGCGTTTCGAGCCAGTATGCTCTTCCTCAGGTGTACATGTCTGATGAGCATACTGGCTTGAAACATCATTTTTTTTTACAGAATTAAATCATTTAATGGAAGCTTCTATCTTTTTACACTTGTTCATGTTGGATCCAGCACCCACTAAGGGATGTGCGTGTCTTTGATTGCACTTATTCTACATAACACCACAAAAGGAACACTGAATCTTTAAAAACAAAAGTTATTTACCAAATGTTCTTTTCAGTTGGAAGTTGAGATTGTTTTGCACCATGAGCAACATGGCCCACAGAAAGGCAGTAAAACATAGAGCAGCGAGGAAGTCGATACTCACCCTCACTTCAAAGTTGTATAGAATCTACATCAAATAGGACAAAGGGAGCCAAACAATAATCGGTTAGCTGAGCGTATCACGTCTTCATGAAAGAGAGAGAGAGAGAGCGAAAGAGAGAGAAGAAAAGAAATAATAAAACAGTGTGGGCTAGTTTCTGTTTACTCAGCTGCTATGAAACTTGCCCTGGGGCCAGAAGGCAATCAGGAGCTGACCTGCAGTCACTTTGCATGTCAGCTGTTAGCAGAGGTTGATCTTTGTCAAAATCTGATAATGGAACATTAAAGTGCAAGTTGATCTCTACAAAAGGTCACATCTTAGTTTCTTCATTTTTTTCCTTTTCCTTTCTCTGTTATACCAGTTATTAGTTACTAATCACATGAATGGCCTTAGGGACCTTAACATTATTTGGTACGCAATCAATATATGTGGGTTTTAGTTTTGGGATTGTATCTATTGTTCACACGGTCTTATGTTTCCCAGCTCAATATTCTCGGAATATGGCACGTTAAGACCATTTAAGGGGTTTTATGTTCTTGGCAATGATTTTCCGAGGTCCAGTGTCCGATTTATGTTTTCCTGATCAACATGCGGAAATTAGACACCTACAGCTCCAAGCTGATAGAACGCTAAACTCCCTGAAAGCCAACAAGGCTGTAATATCTCAAGAATGCCTTGAGGGAATTTCATGCACAAACACCCACTTGGACTAAATGAATAATTATATTTTGACGGTCAGTGGTCAATGGTCAAGGTCACTGTAACGTCATCTTTCTCAGTCTTGTGAATGCAGTATCTCAAGAAGATCTTGAGGAAATGTCTCAAATATTGCACCAACACTCATTTGCACTCAATGATGAACTGACTGGAATTCAGGGTTCAGCAGTCACAGTTGTCACACACATTCACACAGTTGCCATATTCTTGTTAAAGCGATATCTCAGGAACACCTTGAGGGAATTTCTTCAAACTTTGGTACAGACCTTTGAATGGACTCAAGAATTAACTGATAAGAATTTGGTGTTCAAAGGTCAAGGTCAGTGTGTTGTTGCATCAGTTTCATTCTGGTAAACACAGTGTCTGAAGATGGCCCTGAGGGAGTTTCCTAAAATTTGATACAAACATCCACTTGGACTCAAAAATGAACTGATTAGAATCTGGTGGTCAAAAGTCAAGGTCATGGTGACCTCATACATGTTTCTGGCCATAACTCAAGAACCTTGAGTGTCCATCTTAAAACTGTGCTGATTGTAGAGATCTTCTGTATGTGAAGCATCCATGTTTTCGTACTGTAAGTGTAACTTGACTGGTGCATGAAGGCATACAACCGTATATCTAGTTTATTTAAACCTTTATTTTCATCCTTTTTACCTTCTCCCCAGCCTTCCCTCCACCCTGCATTCATACATCATGGCGGAGCCTTCCCCAGGGTGGTGGAAGCTGACTTTTCTGAGGAGAAAAAAATCCCAGCCCAAGGTTCTGTATGAAATCCCTGCAGAAGCCGTTTCCAATGCAGCCACTAGCCAGCATGGGTCCAGCACGGCCACCGGAGTTGCCCCCCACCCAGAGGACATGGCGCACGACTCTCAGCTGGACGCCCGCCTGGAGAGGATCATGGATAAAACAACAGTCAGCAAGGGGCGCCATGTCAAGGTGTCTCACTCTGGGAGGTTTAAGGAGAAGAAGAAAGTGCGAGCCACTCTGGCGGAGAACCCAGAGATGTTTGTGGGAGGTGAACCCATGAGAGATGAGAACCAGAGAGCTGGGAAGTAACAGGACACACAAATGCTCTAAAAGTGAATGGTGCTGCATGAGGAGACTTTAAAATGTGGTGTTTGGGTTCATGGCTCTCTCCTCTTGTCAGTTGATGGAACTTAAATCTGAGAAAATATCTTCTTAGGAGGACCTCCACTTTTTAAAATGACCACTAAGACTCATCAGAAAAAGTGAAACTTAGAGTTTGTGCCCAGTTTATATTTCTATAGAGAAGTCTGACACTAAAAAGATTGGCTTGTAGTTTCCGTTTAAAAGTATCAATTTTCCAGCTCTTCTGATATCCTCTGGCAGGCTGAGGCTGTTCCAGCATTTTGGAGCCAAATGTTTTCATTCTACTCTGTCAAACAGAAATTAAAGATATTTTGAGTTATGATGACAGATGCAATTGTCACGTCTCCGGCCGTGACTCCAGGTTTTCCTCCCTGTCTTCCTCTCCCTGTGTCCCTTATGTTTACACCCCCCCCGTGTCTCTGTGCTTTGGGCTTGGCTTTCCCTCACCTGGCTCCTGATTCGTCCTCCACTGTTGTCTTCAATCAGCTCATCAGCAAGCAGTATAAGAGCCCAGGGACTTCACTCACTCACCGCCAGATTGTTTCACCAGACTCCATGGTAGTTATGTCTCGTCCGCTCTGCAGTATTCTTTACTTGTGCTTTTGAGTCTGTTTCTTGACGATTTTATCTTGTGCCCCAGATCTCTAGCCTCTGCCTCCGTGCCATCTCCACATCTCCATCTGGACCTCCTCACCCTGCTTTCGCTGCCCCAGCCGGTCCCAAATCCTCGTCCTCCCATCAGACCTGCCTGCCCCGGCCTCCTCTCAATTGCCACATCCCCCCAGCACTCTTCCCCAGTAAATCCACTCTCTTCATTACTCGTATGTGTTCGAGCCTGCTCTTGGGTCCTACAAAAAACACCAGCACCTAACAGCAATGCAAAACATAAACGTGATGTGCTTTAGAGCATCACTTTATCTGTTGATTTGTGTTAACCATTAGTGTAAAATAAATAATGTCATGTTTCTTGTTGGAAAAAAAATGTCTATTAAGACTATTTATTGTTATCTTTACTATTTGGTGATCTCTGCAATAAGATTTTTTATCCAGCACATCTGTTCAGGCATCATTGTTGACTGTCCCTTGTTAAAACTTAAGTAAACTGCCCTTTACTGGATTGATATATAACATTTAACATGACTGGTGTTTTCGTGCACTGAACTTTTACAATGATGATTATGTAAAAGAGTTCATCAGTAGTTATAATTCTGTCCATTCATTTCCAAACTTGTGCTCTTGCTAGAATACGATCACATCAAAAAGCAAACCTGCACATAAACCAGTGGAGGGCAGCATTTAGCTCTCCATAATGTTTAACAGATTTAACATGTCATTCAAACACTCCTTTACTCTTTTTTAAAATTTTTTAAATTTTTTTTACCAAGATCAGTTTTGATTTTGGTTGAAATGAATGCAAACATACTTCTCCAGTGCTAAAGTGCTCCTACAGTAACTGTAAGGTATTTCAGTGCTCCAAAACTTGGCATATGGATATTATTTGTAAATTAATTGTTGTATAAATAAAATGTGTCTGGTTTTAAAATAAAATGATTTCTTCTTGCAGTTTTATTTTAAATGTATTTCCATGCCAAGTTGAACAGTTGTCAGTAATGAAATATATATCTATATAATAAGAGGAAGTTTGTCACTTGTAGCATAACCTCATTTCTTCATCTATAGTCATCAGGTTCACCTTGGTTCACATGACTTTGACTCAAGTCAGACTTGACAATATAGAAATTTAAAAAAGTATTTGACTTGGACTTGAACACCAATGATTTGAGTTCAGTGTCTGGCTTTATGCCGTGTATGCAGACACAGCCCTCACTTTGGTTATACAGGAACCGGATGGCTCCTAGCAACGACCCCGGTACTCGAGGAGGCTGAGCTTTGTGATACTCTGATTGTGAGCATTGTGATACTCTGATAATTGAAGCACACCCTCTGGTCCCTTTTTTTTAAAAAAAAATGTGAAGCACCACCCTTGTCTGCCACTCCACCTGCAGTGTACCTGACTTCCACCTGACACTGAAAAGGTGTACCAGCCAAGACGGCTCAACAGTGTCCAGAGCCTTCAGCCTCTCAGAGCCAATCTCATCCATACCTGGTGCCTTGCTGGTGAGGAGCTTGACCACCTCAACAACCTCTGCCAGGGATATGGATGAGGGTTCCCCCCAAATCTTCAGACTCTGCTTCCTCGGAGGAGGACGTAACGGCCAGATTCAGGAGTTCTTTTCACGGCTTGACAAAAACTCTGTCAGCAGTTCCCTTCCACATCCCTCTTGAGGACAGCCTAAGCTTTTCTCTTTGGGGACGTCTCACAGTTTGGCATAACTTCCTTGAGGCCGACAGAAAGGCCGACAAAAACTCCTGGCCAACCAGTACCTGTCTGCTGCTTCATCAGAACTCTGGGTAAACAAAGCCTGAAAGGCCATTTTTATACTATTTTGGACACAATTTCATATTATGATATTTTTATATTATTTTGGACTACACACTATACTATGACTTTTTTATACTATGTTGGACAAAATAATAAACTGACTTGTTCATGCTGGATGATATACTGTACTATGACTTTTTCAGACAGTTTTGGAAGACATACACTATACCATATTTTTCCATATTTACCATTGACCATATTTTTTATATAATAATATATTATATAATAATATATTTTTCATGCTATTTTAAACTACATGCAATACCATGACTGTTTCATGCTATTTTAGGCAGCATTCTATAATATGACTTTTTAACACACAATATGACATTTTTGGACGACATACTATTCCTAATATTTGTATGCTTTATTAGATGTTATACAATAATATGAATTTTTCATTCAATTTGGAAAACTTACTAACATAACATAACTTAGTATAATATATAATATAATAGTATAATAATAGTATAATATGACTTTTCGGAGCAAAATACTATACTGTGCTATTTTATGTGGTTTTCAGCTGTTTTTTGGACATTTAATATTTTGATATTTTCTCCTTTACTATAGTGTGACATTTTCAGTTATTTTTTCGATATGCTACATTATGGTGTTAGCATGCTTTTTATGCGGTTTTCAGCCACTTTTTGGACATGTCAAATTTTGACATTTTTCACCATACTATAGTATGACATTTTCAGTTTTTTTTTGACAAGGTATATCATGGTGTTTTGGGCATTTTTGTTTTTAAAACATTCTATGCTCTGACGTGTCTTGACATTTTATGTGATTTTTCCCTTTACTGTAGTATGGCCTTTTCAGCCATTTTGTCAACTTCCTATATAATGGTGTTTTGGCACATCTTTGCAATATTGTATGCCATGATGTGTCTCAGCATGCTATTTAATGTGGTTTTGAGTTATTTTTTGGACATGTCAAATTTTGATATAGTTTTGCCTTTTCAGATGTTTTTTGGGCATTGCTATATGATGGTGTTTTTGGTAGTTTTTGCAAAATTAAATGCCATGGCATGCTATTTTATGTCATTTTCAGCTGTTTTTTGGACATGTCAAATTTTGAAATTTTTTGCCATTCTAAAATACTGCCGTTTTTTTTGGGCATTGCTATATTATGGTATTTTTGGCATGTCTCTGCATGCTATTTTATGTTGTTTTCAGCTGTCAAATTTGGAAACTTTTTGCTATGGCATTGACATTCCATATTATGGGTTTTTTTTGGCGATTCTTTCATCATTTTATGCCATGGCGTGTCTCAGCACACTATTCTATGTGGTTTACAGCAGTTTTTGGGACATGTCATTTTTTGACATTTTTGCCACACTATAGTGTTGCCCTTTGGGTCATTTTTTCAGCATGTAATGCTATGGTGTTTTTGGTCATTTTTGTAACATTCTATGCCAGGGTGTGTCTTCATGTGCTCCAAAATGTGGTTTTCAGCTGTTTTGAGAATGTATCATTTTTTGAAATTTTTACCATACTTTAGTTTTGGTAAAAAAGTATTAAGTATTGCTTCTTGGGTCATGCCATATTACAGGGCTTTTGGCACGTTGTTACAACAACCTATGCCATGGATTGTCTCGACACGCCATTTTATGTGTTTTTCGGCTGTTTTCAGTTGTTTTTGGGAGATATCATTTTTTGGCATTTTTGCCATACAAAAGTATTATTTTCTGGGTCTTTTTCTCGACATGCCAGTTTATAGTGTTTTTGGCTGTTTTTTGCAGCATTTCATGCCTTGGCATGTGTCTGCATGCTGTTTTATGTAGTTTTCAGCTTTTTTCAGGTTTTTTTGGCAGAATTTTTTTTTTTGAATTTTTGCCATACTATAGTCTTGCTTCCTTGGTCATTTTTTGGATATGCCATATTATGGTGTTTTTGCACGTTTTTTTTTTTTTTCAGTTGTTTTAAGCTGTTTTTAGGACATGTCATTTTTGGACATTTTTGCCATACTATAGTCTTGCTTCCTCAGTAATTTTTTGGATATGCCATATTGTGGTGTTTTTGCACTTTTTTTGCAGCATTTCATGCCTTGGTGTTTCACAATACTATAGTATTGCCTTGTGGGTCATTTTTGGACATGCCATATTATTGCCTTTTTGGCTGTTTTTGCAGCATTTCATGCCTTGGTGTGTCTCGGCACGCTATTTCGTGCAGTTTTCAGTTGTTTTAAGCTGTTTTTAGGACATGTCATTTTTCGACATTTTTGCCATACTATAGTATTGCCTTTTGGGTCATTTTTGAACATGCCATATCATTGTCTTTTTGGCAGTTTTTGCAGCACTTCATGCCTAAGTGTGTCTCTGTACAGTGTTTTATGTGTTTTTGAGTTGTTTTTAGCTGTTTTTAGGACATGTCATTTTTGGACATTTTTGCCATACTATAGTCTTGCTTCCTCAGTAATTTTTTTAATATGCCATATTGTGGTGTTTTTGCACTTTTTGCAGCATTTCATGCCTTGTTATGTCTCTGCACGCAATTTTATGTGGTTTTCAGCTGTTTTTGACAGATGTCATTTTTGGACATTTTTGGCATACTATAGTATTACTATAGCATTTTTGGACATGCCATATTATTGCCTTTTTGGCTGTTTTTACAGCATTTCATGCCTTGGTGTGTCTTGGCACGCTATTTCATGCAGTTTACAGCGGTTTTAAGTTGTTTTTAGGACAAGTCATTTTTGGACATTTTTGCCATACTATAGTATTGCCTTTTGGGTCATTTTTGAACATGCCATATTATTGTCTTTTTCGCTGTTTTTGCAGCACTTCATGCCTTGGTGTGTCTCTGTACAGTGTTTTATGTGTTTTTGAGTTGTTTTTAGCTGTTTTTAGGACATGTCATTTTTGGACATTTTTGCCATACTATAGTATTGCCTTTTGGGTCATTTTTGAACATGCCATATTATTGTCTTTTTGGCTGTTTTTGCAGCACTTCATGCCTTGGTGTGTCTCTGTACAGTGTTTTATGTGTTTTTGAGTTGTTTTTAGCTGTTTTTAGGACATGTCATTTTTTGACATTTTTGCCATACTATAGTCTTGTTTTCTAGGTCATTATTTGGATATGCCATATTATGGTGTTTTTGCACGTTTTTGCAGCATTTCATGCCTTGGTGTGTCTCGGCATGCTATTTCATGTGGCTTTCAGCTGTTTGAAGCTGTTTTTGGGACATGTCATGTTTGGACATTTTTGCCATACTACAGTATTGCCTTTTGGGTCATTTTTGAACATGCCATATTATTGTCTTTTTCGCTGTTTTTGCAGCACTTCATGCCTTGGCATGTCTCTGGCATGCTATTTCATGCAGTTTTGAGTTGTTTTAAGTTGTTTGTAGGACATGTCATTTTTTGACATTTTTGCCATACTATAGTATTGCCTTTTGGGTCATTTTTGAACATGCCATATTATTGTCTTTTTGGCTGTTTTTGCAGCACTTCATGCCTTGGTGTGTCTTGGCACGCTATTTCATGCAGTTTACAGCGGTTTTAAGTTGTTTTTAGGACATGTCATTTTTTGACATTTTTGCCATACTATAGTATTGCCTTTTGGGTCATTTTTGAACATGCCATATTATTGTCTTTTTGGCAGTTTTTGCAGCACTTCATGCCTTAGTGTGTCTCTGTACAGTGTTTTATGTGTTTTTGAGTTGTTTTTAGCTGTTTTTAGGACATGTCATTTTTTGACATTTTTGCCATACTATAGTCTTGCTTTTTTGGTCATTATTTGGATATGCCATATTATGGTGTTTTTGTACGTTGTTGCAGTATTTCATGCCTTGGTGTGTCTCGGCACGCTATTTCATGCAGTTTACAGCTGTTTTAAGCTGTTTTTGGGACATGTCATTTTTTGACATTTTTGCCATACTATAGTATTGCCTTTTGGGTCATTTTTGAACATGCCATATTATTGTCTTTTTGGCTGTTTTTGCAACATTTCAGTCCTTGGTGTGTCTCGGCACGCTATTTCATGCAGTTTACAGCGGTTTTAAGTTGTTTGTAGGACATGTCATTTTTTGACATTTTTGCCATACTATAGTATTGCCTTTTGGGTCATTTTTGAACATGCCATATTATTGTCTTTTTGGCTGTTTTTGCAGCACTTCATGCATTGGTGTGTCTTGGCACACTATTTCATGCAGTTTACAGCGGTTTTAAGTTGTTTTTAGGACATGTCATTTTTTGACATTTTTGCCATACTATAGTCTTGCTTTCTTGGTCATTATTTGGATATGCGATATTATGGTGTTTTTGCATGTATTTGCAGCATTTCATGCCTTGGTGTGTCTCGGCACGCTATTTCGTGCAGTTTTCAATTGTTTTAAGCTGCTTTTAGGACATGTCATTTTTTGACATTTTTGCCATACTTTAGTATTGCCTTTTGGGTCATTTTTGAACATGCCATATTATTGTCTTTTTGGCAGTTTTTGCAGCACTTCATGCCTTGGTGTGTCTCTGTACAGTGTTTTATGTGTTTTTGAGTTGTTTTTAGCTGTTTTTAGGACATGTCAGTTTTTGACATTTTTGCCATACTATAGTCTTGCTTTTTTGGTCATCAGTTGGATATGCCATATTATGGTGTTTTTACACGTTTTTGCAGCATTTCATGCCTTGGTGTGTCTCGGCACGCTATTTTACACAGTTTTCAGCTGTTTTACGCTATTTTGGGGACATGTCATTTTTGGACATTTTTGACATACTATAGTATTGCCTTTTGGGTCATTTTTGAACATGCCATATTATTGTCTTTTTGGCTGTTTTTGCAACATTTCAGTCCTTGGTGTGTCTCGGCACGCTATTTCATGCAGTTTTCAGTTGTTTTAAGCTGTTTTTAGGACATGTCATTTTTGACATACTATAGTCTTACTTTCTTGGTCATTATTTGGATATGCGATATTATGGTGTTTTTGCATGTATTTGCAGCATTTCATGCCTTGGTGTGTCTCGGCACGCTATTTTACGCAGTTTTCAGCTGTTTTACGCTATTTTTGGGACATATCACTTTTTGACATTTTTGCCATACTTTAGTCTTGCTTTCTTGGTCATTATTTGGACATGCCATATTATAGTGTTTTTGCACGTTTTTGCAGCACTTCATGCCTTGGTGTGTCTTGGCACGCTATTTCATGCAGTTTACAGCGGTTTTAAGTTGTTTGTAGGACATGCCATTTTTTGACATTTTTGCCATACTATAGTATTGCCTTTTGGGTCATTTTTGAACATGCCATATTATTGTCTTTTTGGCAGTTTTTGCAGCACTTCATGCTTTAGTGTGTCTCTGTACAGTGGTTTATGTGTTTTTGAGTTGTTTTTAGCTGTTTTTGGGACATGTCATTTTTGGACATTTTTGCCATACTATAGTCTTGCTTTCTTGGTCATTATTTGGATATGCCATATTATGGTGTTTTTGCACGTTTTTGCAGCACTTCATGCCTTGGTGTGTCTTGGCACGCTATTTCATGCAGTTTACAGCGGTTTTAAGTTGTTTTTAGGACATGTCATTTTTTGACATTTTTGCCATACTATAGTATTGCCTTTTGGGTCATTTTTGAACATGCCATATTATTGTCTTTTTGGCAGTTTTTGCAGCACTTCATGCCTTAGTGTGTCTCTGTACAGTGTTTTATGTGTTTTTGAGTTGTTTTTAGCTGCTTTTAGGACATGTCATTTTTTGACATTTTTGCCATACTATAGTCTTGCTTTTTTGGTCATTATTTGGATATGCCATATGATGGTGTTTTTACACATTTTTGCAGCATTTCATGCCTTGGTGTGTCTCGGCACGCTATTTCATGCAGTTTTCAGTTGTTTTAAGCTGTTTTTAGGACATGTCATTTTTCGACATTTTTGCCATACTATAGTCTTGCTTTCTTGGTCATTATTTGGATATGCGATATTATGGTGTTTTTGCACGTATTTGCAGCATTTCATGCCTTGGTGTGTCTTGGCATGCTATTTCATGCAGTTTACAGCGGTTTTAAGTTGTTTTTAGGACATGTCATTTTTTGACATTTTTGCCATACTATAGTATTGCCTTTTGGGTCATTTTTGAACATGCCATATTATTGTCTTTTTGGCTGTTTTTGCAGCACTTCATGCCTTGGTGTGTCTTGGCACACAATTTCATGCAGTTTACAGCGGTTTTAAGTTGTTTTTAGGACATGTCATTTTTTGACATTTTTGCCATACTATAGTATTGCCTTTTGGGTCATTTTTTAACATGCCATATTATTGTCTTTTTGGCAGTTTTTGCAGCACTTCATGCCTGAGTGTGTCTCTGTACAGTGTTTTATGTGTTTTTGAGTTGTTTTTAGCTGTTTTTAGGACATGTCATTTTTTGACATTTTTGCCATACTATAGTCTTGCTTTTTTGGTCATTATTTGGATATGCCATATTATGGTGTTTTTACACATTTTTGCAGCATTTCATGCCTTGGTGTGTCTCGGCACGCTATTTTACGCAGTTTTCAGCTGTTTTACGTTATTTTTGGGACATGTCATTTTTTGACATTTTTGCCATACTATAGTCTTGCTTTCTTGGTCATTATTTGGATATGCGATATTATGGTGTTTTTGCATGTATTTGCAGCATTTCATGCCTTGGTGTGTCTCGGCACGCTATTTCGTGCAGTTTTCAGTTGTTTTAAGCTGCTTTTAGGACATGTCATTTTTTGACATTTTTGCCATACTTTAGTATTGCCTTTTGGGTAATTTTTGAACATGCCATATCATTGTCTTTTTGGCAGTTTTTGCAGCACTTCATGCCTTGGTGTGTCTCTGTACAGTGTTTTATGTGTTTTTGAGTTGTTCTTAGCTGTTTTTAGGACATGTCAGTTTTTGACATTTTTGCCATACTATAGTCTTGCTTTCTTGGTCATTATTTGGATATGCCATATTATGGTGTTTTTGCACGTTTTTGCAGCATTTCATGCCTTGGTGTGTCTTGGAACGCTATTTCATGCAGTTTACAGCGGTTTTAAGTTATTTTTAGGACATGTCATTTTTTGACATTTTTGCCATACTATAGTATTGCCTTTTGGGTCATTTTTGAACATGCCATATTATTGTCTTTTTATTGTTTTGCAGCACTTCATGCCTTGGTGTGTCTCTGTACAGTGTTTTATGTGTTTTTGAGTTGTTTTTAGCTGTTTTTAGGACATGTCAGTTTTTGACATTTTTGCCATACTATAGTCTTGCTTTTTTGGTCATCAGTTGGATATGCCATATTATGGTGTTTTTACACGTTTTTGCAGCATTTCATGCCTTGGTGTGTCTCGGCACGCTATTTTACACAATTTTCAGCTGTTTTACGCTATTTTTGGGACATGTCATTTTTTGACATTTTTGCCATACTTTAGTCTTGCTTTCTTGGTCATTATTTGGATATGCCATATTATGGTGTTTTTGCACGTTTTTGCAGCACTTCAGTCCTTGGTGTGTCTTGGCATGCTATTTCATGCAGTTTACAGCTGTTTTAAGCTGTTTTTAGGACATGTTATTTTTTGACATTTTTGCCATACTATAGTATTGCCTTTTGGGTCATTTTTGAACATGCCATATTATTGTCTTTTTGGCTGTTTTTGCAACATTTCAGTCCTTGGTTTGTCTCGGCACGCTATTTCATGCACTTTTCAGTTGTTTTAAGCTGTTTTTAGGACATGTCATTTTTTTGACATTTTTGCCATACTATAGTCTTGCTTTCTTGGTCATTATTTGGATATGCGATATTATGGTGTTTTTGCACGTATTTGCAGCATTTCATGCCTTGGTGTGTCTTGGCATGCTATTTCATGCAGTTTACAGCGGTTTTAAGTTGTTTGTAGGACATGTCATTTTTTGAAATTTTTGCCATACTATAGTATGGCCTTTCGGGTCATTTTTGAACATGCCATATTATTGTCTTTTTGGCTGTTTTTGCAGCACTTCATGCCTTGGTGTGTCTTGGCACACTATTTCATGCAGTTTACAGCGGTTTTAAGTTGTTTTTAGGACATGTCATTTTTTGACATTTTTGCCATACTATAGTATTGCCTTTTTGGTCATTTTTGGACATGCCATATTATTACCTTTTTGGCTGTTTTTGCAGCATTTCATGCCTTGGTGTGTCTCGGCACGCTATTTTACGCAGTTTTCAGCTGTTTTACGCTATTTTTGGGACATGTCATTTTTTGACATTTTTGCCATACTTTAGTCTTGCTTTCTTGGTCATTATTTGGATATGCCATATTATAGTGTTTTTGCATGTTTTTGCAGCACTTCATGCCTTGCTGTGTCTTGGCATGCTATTTCATGCAGTTTACAGTTGTTTTAAGCTGTTTTTAGGACATGTCATTTTTGGACATTTTTGCCATACTTTAGTATTGCCTTTTGGGTCATTTTTGAACATGCCATATTATTGTCTTTTTGGCTGTTTTTGCAGCACTTCATGCCTTGGTGTGTCTCTGTACAGTGTTTTATGTGTTTTTGAGTTGTTTTAAGCTGTTTTTAGGACATGTCATTTTTCGACATTTTTGCCATACTATAGTCTTGCTTTCTTGGTCATTATTTGGATATGCGATATTATGGTGTTTTTGCACGTATTTGCAGCATTTCATGCCTTGGTGTGTCTTGGCATGCTATTTCATGCAGTTTACAGCGGTTTTAAGTTGTTTGTAGGACATGTCATTTTTTGACATTTTTGCCATACTATAGTATTGCCTTTTGGGTCATTTTTGAACATGCCATATTATTGTCTTTTTGGCAGTTTTTGCAACACTTCATGCCTTGGTGTGTCTTGGCACACTATTTCATGCAGTTTACAGCGGTTTTAAGTTGTTTTTAGGATAAGTCATTTTTTGACATTTTTGCCATACTATAGTATTGCCTTTTGGGTCATTTTTTAACATGCCATATTATTGTCTTTTTGGCAGTTTTTGCAGCACTTCATGCCTGAGTGTGTCTCTGTACAGTGTTTTATGTGTTTTTGAGTTGTTTTTAGCTGTTTTTAGGACATGTCATTTTTTGACATTTTTGCCATACTATAGTCTTGCTTTTTTGGTCATTATTTGGATATGCCATATTATGGTGTTTTTACACATTTTTGCAGCATTTCATGCCTTGGTGTGTCTCTGCACGCTATTTTACGCAGTTTTCAGCTGTTTCACGTCATTTTTGGGACATGTCATTTTTTGACATTTTTGCCATACTATAGTCTTGCTTTCTTGGTCATTATTTGGATATGCGATATTATGGTGTTTTTGCATGTATTTGCAGCATTTCATGCCTTGGTGTGTCTTGGCATGCTATTTCGTGCAGTTTTCAGTTGTTTTAAGCTGTTTTTGGGACATGTCATTTTTGGACATTTTTGCCATACTATAGTATTGCCTTTTGGGTCATTTTTGAACATGCCATATTATTGTCTTTTTGGCTGTTTTTGCAACACTTCATGCCTTGGTGTGTCTCTGTACAGTGTTTTAAGTTGTTTTTGAGTTGTTTTTAGCTGTTTTTAGGACATGTCATTTTTTGACATTTTTGCCATACTATAGTCTTGTTTTTTTAGGTCATTATTTGGATATGCCATATTATGGTGTTTTTGCACGTTTTTGCAGCATTTCATGCCTTGGTGTGTCTCGGCACGCTATTTTACGCAGTTTTCAGCTGTTTTACGCTATTTTTGGGACATATCATTTTTTGACATTTTTGCCATACTATAGTCTTGCTTTCTTGGTCATTATTTGGATATGCCATATTATAGTGTTTTTGCACGTTTTTGCAGCACTTCATGCCTTGGTGTGTCTTGGCATGCTATTTCATGCAGTTTACAGCTGTTTTAAGCTGTTTTTGGGACATGTCATTTTTTGACATTTTTGCCATACTATAGTATTGCCTTTTGGGTCATTTTTGAACATGCCATATTATTGTCTTTTTGGCTGTTTTTGCAGCACTTCATGCCTTGGTGTGTCTTGGCACGCTATTTCATGCAGTTTTCAGCTGTTTTAAGCTGTTTTTGGGACATGTCATTTTTTGACATTTTTGCCATACTATAGTCTTGCTTTCTTGGTCATTATTTGGATATGCGATATTATGGTGTTTTTGCACGTATTTGCAGCATTTCATGCCTTGGTGTGTCTTGGCATGCTATTTCATGCAGTTTACAGCTGTTTTAAGCTGTTTTTGGGACATGTCATTTTTTGACATTTTTGCCATACTATAGTCTTGCTTTCTTGGTCATTATTTGGATATGCGATATTATAGTGTTTTTGCATGTATTTGCAGCATTTCATGCCTTGGTGTGTCTCGGCACGCTATTTCATGCAGTTTACAGCTGTTTTAAGCTGTTTTTGGGACATGTCATTTTTGGACATTTTTGCCATACTATAGTATTGCCTTTTGGGTCATTTTTGAACATGCCATATTATTGTCTTTTTGGCTGTTTTTGCAACATTTCAGTCCTTGGTGTGTCTCGGCACGCTATTTCATGCAGTTTTCAGTTGTTTTAAGCTGTTTTTAGGACATGTCATTTTTCAACATTTTTGCCATACTATAGTATTGCCTTTTGGGTCATTTTTTAACATGCCATATTATTGTCTTTTTGGCAGTTTTTGCAGCACTTCATGCCTTAGTGTGTCTCTGTACAGTGTTTTATGTGTTTTTGAGTTGTTTTTAGCTGTTTTTAGGACATGTCATTTTTTGACATTTTTGCCATACTATAGTCTTGCTTTTTTGGTCATCAGTTGGATATGCCATATTATGGTGTTTTTACACGTTTTTGCAGCATTTCATGCCTTGGTGTGTTTCGGCACGCTATTTTACACAGTTTTCAGCTGTTTTAAGCTATTTTTGGGACATGTCATTTTTTGACATTTTTGCCATACTATAGTCTTGCTTTCTTGGTCATTATTTGGATATGCGATATTATGGTGTTTTTGCATGTATTTGCAGCATTTCATGCCTTGGTGTGTCTCGGCACGCAATTTCGTGCAGTTTTCAGTTGTTTTAAGCTGCTTTTAGGACATGTCATTTTTTGACATTTTTGCCATACTTTAGTATTGCCTTTTGGGTCATTTTTGAACATGCCATATTATTGTCTTTTTGGCAGTTTTTGCAGCACTTCATGCCTTGGTGTGTCTCTGTACAGTGTTTTATGTGTTTTTGAGTTGTTTTTAGCTGTTTTTAGGACATGTCAGTTTTTGACATTTTTGCCATACTATAGTCTTGCTTTTTTGGTCATCAGTTGGATATGCCATATTATGGTGTTTTTACACGTTTTTGCAGCATTTCATGCCTTGGTGTGTCTCGGCACGCTATTTTACACAGTTTTCAGCTGTTTTACGCTATTTTTGGGACATGTCATTTTTTGACATTTTTGCCATACTTTAGTCTTGCTTTCTTGGTCATTATTTGGATATGCCATATTATAGTGTTTTTGCACGTTTTTGCAGCACTTCATGCCTTGGTGTGTCTTGGCATGCTATTTCATGCAGTTTACAGCTGTTTTAAGCTGTTTTTGGGACACGTCATTTTTGGACATTTTTGCCATACTATAGTCTTGCCTTTTGGGTCATTTTTGAACATGCCATATTATTGTCTTTTTGGCTGTTTTTGCAACATTTCAGTCCTTGGTGTGTCTCGGCACGCTATTTCATGCAGTTTTCAGTTGTTTTAAGCTGTTTTTAGGACATGTCATTTTTCGAAATTTTTGCCATACTATAGTCTTGCTTTCTTGGTCATTATTTGGATATGCGATATTATGGTGTTTTTGCACGTATTTGCAGCATTTCATGCCTTGGTGTGTCTTGGCACACTATTTCATGCAGTTTACAGCGGTTTTAAGTTGTTTTTAGGACATGTCATTTTTTGACATTTTTGCCATACTATAGTATTGCCTTTTGGGTCATTTTTGAACATGCCATATTATTGTCTTTTTGGCTGTTTTTGCAGCACTTCATGCCTTGGTGTGTCTCTGTACAGTGTTTTATGTGTTTTTGAGTTGTTTTTAGCTGTTTTTAGGACATGTCATTTTTTGACATTTTTGCCATACTATAGTCTTGCTTTTTTGGTCATTATTTGGATATGCGATATTATGGTGTTTTTGCATGTATTTGCAGCATTTCATGCCTTGGTGTGTCTCGGCACGCTATTTCGTGCAGTTTTCAGTTGTTTTAAGCTGCTTTTAGGACATGTCATTTTTTGACATTTTTGCCATACTATAGTCTTGCTTTTTTGGTCATTATTTGGATATGCCATATTATGGTGTTTTTACACATTTTTGCAGCATTTCATGCCTTGGTGTGTCTCGGCACGCTATTTTACGCAGTTTTCAGCTGTTTTACGTTATTTTTGGGACATGTCATTTTTTGACATTTTTGCCATACTATAGTCTTGCTTTCTTGGTCATTATTTGGATATGCGATATTATGGTGTTTTTGCATGTATTTGCAGCATTTCATGCCTTGGTGTGTCTCGGCACGCTATTTCGTGCAGTTTTCAGTTGTTTTAAGCTGCTTTTAGGACATGTCATTTTTTGACATTTTTGCCATACTTTAGTATTGCCTTTTGGGTCATTTTTGAACATGCCATATTATTGTCTTTTTGGCAGTTTTTGCAGCACTTCATGCCTTGGTGTGTCTCTGTACAGTGTTTTATGTGTTTTTGAGTTGTTCTTAGCTGTTTTTAGGACATGTCAGTTTTTGACATTTTTGCCATACTATGGTCTTGCTTTTTTGGTCATCAGGTGGATATGCCATATTATGGTGTTTTTACACGTTTTTGCAGCATTTCATGCCTTGGTGTGTCTCGGCACGCTATTTTACACAGTTTTCAGCTGTTTTACGCTATTTTTGGGACATGTCATTTTTTGACATTTTTGCCATACTTTAGTCTTGCTTTCTTGGTCATTATTTGGATATGCCATATTATAGTGTTTTTGCACGTTTTTGCAGCACTTCATGCCTTGGTGTGTCTTGGCATGCTATTTCATGCAGTTTACAGCTGTTTTAAGCTGTTTTTGGGACATGTCATTTTTTGACATTTTTGCCATACTATAGTATTGCCTTTTGGGTCATTTTTGAACATGCCATATTATTGTCTTTTTGGCTGTTTTTGCAACACTTCATGCCTTGGTGTGTCTCGGCAATCTATTTCATGCAGTTTACAGCGGTTTTAAGTTGTTTTTAGGACATGTCATTTTTTGACATTTTTGCCATACTATAGTATTGCCTTTTGGGTCATTTTTGAACATGCCATATTATTGTCTTTTTGGCGGTTTTTGCAACATTTCAGTCCTTGGTGTGTCTTGGCACGCTATTTCATGCAGTTTTCAGTTGTTTTAAGCTGTTTTTAGGACATGTCATTTTTGGACATTTTTGCCATACTATAGTCTTGCTTTTTTGGTCATTATTTGGATATGCGATATTATGGTGTTTTTGCACGTATTTGCAGCATTTCATGCCTTGGTGTGTCTTGGCATGCTATTTCATGCAGTTTACAGCGGTTTTAAGTTGTTTGTAGGACATGTCATTTCTTGACATTTTTGCCATACTATAGTATTGCCTTTTGGGTCATTTTTGAACATGCCATATTATTGTCTTTTTGGCTGTTTTTGCAGCACTTCATGCCTTGGTGTGTCTTGGCACACTATTTCATGCAGTTTACAGCGGTTTTAAGTTGTTTTTAGGACATGCCATTTTTTGACATTTTTGCCATACTATAGTATTGCCTTTTGGGTCATTTTTGAACATGCCATATTATTGTCTTTTTGGCAGTTTTTGCAGCACTTCATGCCTTAGTGTGTCTCTGTACAGTGTTTTATGTGTTTTTGAGTTGTTTTTAGCTGTTTTTAGGACATGTCATTTTTTGACATTTTTGCCATACTATAGTCTTGCTTTTTTGGTCATTATTTGGATATGCCATATTATGGTGTTTTTACACATTTTTGCAGCATTTCATGCCTTGGTGTGTCTCGGCACGCTATTTTACACAGTTTTCAGCTGTTTTACGCTATTTTTGGGACATGTCACTTTTTGACATTTTTGCCATACTTTAGTCTTGCTTTCTTGGTCATTATTTGGATATGCCATATTATAGTGTTTTTGCACGTTTTTGCAGCACTTCATGCCTTGGTGTGTCTTGGCATGCTATTTCATGCAGTTTTCAGCTGTTTTAAGCTGTTTTTGGGACATGTCATTTTTTGACATTTTTGCCATACTATAGTATTGCCTTTTGGGTCATTTTTGAACATGCCATATTATTGTCTTTTTGGCTGTTTTTGCAGCACTTCATGCCTTGGTGTGTCTCGGCAAGCTATTTCATGCAGTTTACAGCGGTTTTAAGTTGTTTTTAGGACATGTCATTTTTTGACATTTTTGCCATACTATAGTATTGCCTTTTGGGTCATTTTTGAACATGCCATATTATTGTCTTTTTGGCTGTTTTTGCAACATTTCAGTCCTTGGTGTGTCTCGGCACGCTATTTCATGCAGTTTTCAGTTGTTTTAAGCCGTTTTTAGGACATGTCATTTTTCGACATTTTTGCCATACTATAGTCTTGCTTTTTTGGTCATTATTTGGATATGCGATATTATGGTGTTTTTGCACGTATTTGCAGCATTTCATGCCTTGGTGTGTCTTGGCATGCTATTTCATGCAGTTTACAGCGGTTTTAAGTTGTTTGTAGGACATGTCATTTCTTGACATTTTTGCCATACTATAGTATTGCCTTTTGGGTCATTTTTGAACATGCCGTATTATTGTCTTTTGGCTGTTTTTGCAGCACTTCATGCCTTGGTGTGTCTTGGCACACTATTTCATGCAGTTTACAGCGGTTTTAAGTTGTTTTTAGGACATGCCATTTTTTGACATTTTTGCCATACTATAGTATTGCCTTTTGGGTCATTTTTGAACATGCCATATTATTGTCTTTTTGGCAGTTTTTGCAGCACTTCATGCCTTAGTGTGTCTCTGTACAGTGTTTTATGTGTTTTTGAGTTGTTTTTAGCTGTTTTTAGGACATGTCATTTTTTGACATTTTTGCCATACTATAGTCTTGCTTTTTTGGTCATTATTTGGATATGCCATATTATGGTGTTTTTACACATTTTTGCAGCATTTCATGCCTTGGTGTGTTTCGGCACGCTATTTCATGCAGTTTTCAGCTGTTTTAAGCTGTTTTGGGACATGTCATTTTTTGACATTTTTGCCATACTTTAGTCTTGCTTTCTTGGTCATTATTTGGATATGACATATTATGGTGTTTTTGTACGGTTTTGCAGCATTTCATGCCTTGGTGTGTCTCGGCACGCTATTTCATGCAGTTTACAGCTGTTTTAAGCTGTTTTTGGGACATGTCATTTTTTGACATTTTTGCCATACTATAGTATTGCCTTTTGGGTCATTTTTGAACATGCCATATTATTGTCTTTTTGGTTGTTTTTGCAACATTTCAGTCCTTGGTGTGTCTCGGCACGCTATTTTATGCAGTTTTCAGTTGTTTTAAGCTGTTTTTAGGACATGTCATTTTTCGACATTTTTGCCATACTATAGTCTTGCTTTCATGGTCATTATTTGGATATGCGATATTATGGTGTTTTTGCACGTATTTGCAGCATTTCATGCCTTGGTGTGTCTTGGCATGCTATTTCATGCAGTTTACAGTGGTTTTAAGTTGTTTGTAGGACATGTCATTTTTGGACATTTTTGCCATACTATAGTATTGCCTTTTGGGTCATTTTTGAACATGCCATATTATTGTCTTTTTTGGCTGTTTTTGCAGCACTTCATGCCTTGGTGTGTCTTGGCACGCTATTTCATGCAGTTTACAGCGGTTTTAAGTTGTTTTTAGGACATGTCATTTTTTGACATTTTTGCCATACTATAGTATTGCCTCTTTGGTCATTTTTGGACATGCCATATTATTACCTTTTTGGCTGTTTTTGCAGCATTTCATGCCTTGGTGTGTCTCGGCACGCTATTTTACGCAGTTTTCAGCTGTTTTACGCTATTTTTGGGACATGTCATTTTTTGACATTTTTGCCATACTATAGTCTTGCTTTCTTGGTCATTATTTGGATATGCCATATTATGGTGTTTTTGCATGTATTTGCAGCATTTCATGCCTTGGTGTGTCTTGGCACGCTATTTCGTGCAGTTTTCAGTTGTTTTAAGCTGTTTTTAGGACATGTCATTTTTGGACATTTTTGCCATACTATAGTATTGCCTTTTGGGTCATTTTTAAACATGCCATATTATTGTCTTTTTGGCTGTTTTTGCAGAACTTCATGCCTTGGTGTGTCTCTGTACAGTGTTTTATGTGTTTTTGAGTTGTTTTAAGTTGTTTTTAGGACATGCCATTTTTTGACATTTTTGCCATACTATAGTCTTGCTTTCTTGGTCATCATTTGGATATTCCATATTATGGTGTTTTTGCACGTTTTTGCAGCATTTCATGCCTTGGTGTGTCTTGGAACGCTATTTCATGCAGTTTACAGCGGTTTTAAGTTGTTTTTAGGACATGTCATTTTTGGACATTTTTGCCATACTATAGTATTGCCTTTTGGGTCATTTTTGAACATGCCATATTATTGTCTTTTTGGCTGTTTTTGCAGCACTTCATGCCTTGGTGTGTCTTGGCACGCTATTTCATGCAGTTTACAGCGGTTTTAAGTTGTTTTTAGGACATGTCATTTTTTGACATTTTTGCCATACTATAGTATTGCCTTTTTGGTCATTTTTGGACATGCCATATTATTACCTTTTTGGCTGTTTTTGCAGCATTTCATGCCTTGGTGTGTCTCGGCACGCTATTTTACGCAGTTTTCAGCTGTTTTACGCTATTTTTGGGACATGTCATTTTTTGACATTTTTGCCATACTTTAGTATTGCCTTTTGGGTCATTTTTGAACATGCCATATTATTGTCTTTTTGGCAGTTTTTGCAGCACTTCATGCCTTGGTGTGTCTCTGTACAGTGTTTTATGTGTTTTTGAGTTGTTTTTAGCTGTTTTTAAGACATGTCAGTTTTTGACATTTTTGCCATACTATGGTCTTGCTTTTTTGGTCATCAGGTGGATATGCCATATTATGGTGTTTTTACACGTTTTTGCAGCATTTCATGCCTTGGTGTGTCTCGGCACGCTATTTTACACAGTTTTCAGCTGTTTTACGCTATTTTTGGGACATGTCATTTTTTGACATTGTTGCCATACTTTAGTCTTGCTTTCTTGGTCATTATTTGGATATGCCATATTATAGTGTTTTTGCACGTTTTTGCAGCACTTCATGCCTTGGTGTGTCTTGGCATGCTATTTCATGCAGTTTTCAGCGGTTTTAAGTTGTTTGTAGGACATGTCATTTTTTGACATTTTTGCCATACTATAGTATTGCCTTTTGGGTCATTTTTGAACATGCCATATTATTGTCTTTTTGGCTGTTTTTGCAACACTTCATGCCTTGGTGTGTCTCGGCAATCTATTTCATGCAGTTTACAGCGGTTTTAAGTTGTTTTTAGGACATGTCATTTTTTGACATTTTTGCCATACTATAGTATTGCCTTTTGGGTCATTTTTGAACATGCCATATTATTGTCTTTTTGGCTGTTTTTGCAACATTTCAGTCCTTGGTGTGTCTCGGCACGCTATTTCATGCAGTTTTCAGTTGTTTTAAGCCGTTTTTAGGACATGTCATTTTTCGACATTTTTGCCATACTATAGTCTTGCTTTTTTGGTCATTATTTGGATATGCGATATTATGGTGTTTTTGCACGTATTTGCAGCATTTCATGCCTTGGTGTGTCTTGGCATGCTATTTCATGCAGTTTACAGCGGTTTTAAGTTGTTTGTAGGACATGTCATTTCTTGACATTTTTGCCATACTATAGTATTGCCTTTTGGGTCATTTTTGAACATGCCATATTATTGTCTTTTTTATTGTTTTGCAGCACTTCATGCCTTGGTGTGTCTTGGCACACTATTTCATGCAGTTTACAGCGGTTTTAAGTTGTTTTTAGGACATGCCATTTTTTGACATTTTTGCCATACTATAGTATTGCCTTTTGGGTCATTTTTGAACATGCCATATTATTGTCTTTTTGGCAGTTTTTGCAGCACTTCATGCCTTAGTGTGTCTCTGTACAGTGTTTTATGTGTTTTTGGGTTGTTTTTATCTGTGTTTAGGACATGTCATTTTTTGACATTTTTGCCATACTATAGTCTTGCTTTTTTGGTCATTATTTGGATATGCCATATTATGGTGTTTTTACACATTTTTGCAGCATTTCATGTCTTGGTGTGTTTCGGCACGCTATTTCATGCAGTTTTCAGCTGTTTTAAGCTGTTTTTGGGACATGTCATTTTTTGACATTTTTGCCATACTTTAGTCTTGCTTTCTTGGTCATTATTTGGATATGACATATTATGGTGTTTTTGTACGGTTTTGCAGCATTTCATGCCTTGGTGTGTCTCGGCACGCTATTTCATGCAGTTTACAGCTGTTTTAAGCTGTTTTTGGGACATGTCATTTTTTGACATTTTTGCCATACTATAGTATTGCCTTTTGGGTCATTTTTGAACATGCCATATTATTGTCTTTTTGGTTGTTTTTGCAACATTTCAGTCCTTGGTGTGTCTCGGCACGCTATTTCATGCAGTTTACAGCGGTTTTAAGTGGTTTTTAGGACATGTCATTTTTTGACATTTTTGCCATACTTTAGTCTTGCTTTCTTGGTCATTATTTGGATATGCGATATTATGGTGTTTTTGCACGTATTTGCAGCATTTCATGCCTTGGTGTGTCTTGGCATGCTATTTCATGCAGTTTACAGTGGTTTTAAGTTGTTTGTAGGACATGTCATTTTTGGACATTTTTGCCATACTATAGTATTGCCTTTTGGGTCATTTTGAACATGCCATATTATTGTCTTTTTGGCTGTTTTTGCAGCACTTCATGCCTTGGTGTGTCTTGGCACGCTATTTCATGCAGTTTACAGCGGTTTTAAGTTGTTTTTAGGACATGTCATTTTTTGACATTTTTGCCATACTATAGTATTGCCTCTTTGGTCATTTTTGGACATGCCATATTATTACCTTTTTGGCTGTTTTTGCAGCATTTCATGCCTTGGTGTGTCTCGGCACGCTATTTTACGCAGTTTTCAGCTGTTTTACGCTATTTTTGGGACATGTCATTTTTTGACATTTTTGCCATACTATAGTCTTGCTTTCTTGGTCATTATTTGGATATGCCATATTATGGTGTTTTTGCATGTATTTGCAGCATTTCATGCCTTGGTGTGTCTTGGCACGCTATTTCGTGCAGTTTTCAGTTGTTTTAAGCTGTTTTTAGGACATGTCATTTTTGGACATTTTTGCCATACTATAGTATTGCCTTTTGGGTCATTTTTAAACATGCCATATTATTGTCTTTTTGGCTGTTTTTGCAGAACTTCATGCCTTGGTGTGTCTCTGTACAGTGTTTTATGTGTTTTTGAGTTGTTTTAAGTTGTTTTTAGGACATGCCATTTTTGACATTTTGCCATACTATAGTCTTGCTTTCTTGGTCATCATTTGGATATTCCATATTATGGTGTTTTTGCACGTTTTTGCAGCATTTCATGCCTTGGTGTGTCTTGGAACGCTATTTCATGCAGTTTACAGCGGTTTTAAGTTGTTTTTAGGACATGTCATTTTTGGACATTTTTGCCATACTATAGTATTGCCTTTTGGGTCATTTTTGAACATGCCATATTATTGTCTTTTTGGCTGTTTTTGCAGCACTTCATGCCTTGGTGTGTCTTGGCACGCTATTTCATGCAGTTTACAGCGGTTTTAAGTTGTTTTTAGGACATGTCATTTTTTGACATTTTTGCCATACTATAGTATTGCCTTTTTGGTCATTTTTGGACATGCCATATTATTACCTTTTTGGCTGTTTTTGCAGCATTTCATGCCTTGGTGTGTCTCGGCACGCTATTTTACGCAGTTTTCAGCTGTTTTACGCTATTTTTGGGACATGTCATTTTTTGACATTTTTGCCATACTTTAGTATTGCCTTTTGGGTCATTTTTGAACATGCCATATTATTGTCTTTTTGGCAGTTTTTGCAGCACTTCATGCCTTGGTGTGTCTCTGTACAGTGTTTTATGTGTTTTGAGTTGTTTTTAGCTGTTTTTAAGACATGTCAGTTTTTGACATTTTTGCCATACTATGGTCTTGCTTTTTTGGTCATCAGGTGGATATGCCATATTATGGTGTTTTTACACGTTTTTGCAGCATTTCATGCCTTGGTGTGTCTCGGCACGCTATTTTACACAGTTTTCAGCTGTTTTACGCTATTTTTGGGACATGTCATTTTTTGACATTTTTGCCATACTTTAGTCTTGCTTTCTTGGTCATTATTTGGATATGCCATATTATAGTGTTTTTGCACGTTTTTGCAGCACTTCATGCCTTGGTGTGTCTTGGCATGCTATTTCATGCAGTTTTCAGCTGTTTTAAGCTGTTTTTGGGACATGTCATTTTTTGACATTTTTGCCATACTATAGTATTGCCTTTTGGGTCATTTTTGAACATGCCATATTATTGTCTTTTTGGCTGTTTTGCAGCACTTCATGCCTTGGTGTGTCTTGGCACACTATTTCATGCAGTTTACAGCGGTTTTAAGTTGTTTTTAGGACATGCCATTTTTTGACATTTTTGCCATACTATAGTATTGCCTTTTGGGTCATTTTGAACATGCCATATTATTGTCTTTTTGGCTGTTTTTGCAACATTTCAGTCCTTGGTGTGTCTCGGCACGCTATTTCATGCAGTTTTCAGTTGTTTTAAGCCGTTTTTAGGACATGTCATTTTTCGACATTTTTGCCATACTATAGTCTTGCTTTTTTGGTCATTATTTGGATATGCGATATTATGGTGTTTTTGCACGTATTTGCAGCATTTCATGCCTTGGTGTGTCTTGGCATGCTATTTCATGCAGTTTACAGCGGTTTTAAGTTGTTTGTAGGACATGTCATTTCTTGACATTTTTGCCATACTATAGTATTGCCTTTTGGGTCATTTTTGAACATGCCATATTATTGTCTTTTTGGCTGTTTTTGCAGCACTTCATGCCTTGGTGTGTCTTGGCACACTATTTCATGCAGTTTACAGCGGTTTTAAGTTGTTTTTAGGACATGCCATTTTTTGACATTTTTGCCATACTATAGTATTGCCTTTTGGGTCATTTTGAACATGCCATATTATTGTCTTTTGGCAGTTTTGCAGCACTTCATGCCTTAGTGTGTCTCTGTACAGTGTTTTATGTGTTTTTGAGTTGTTTTTAGCTGTTTTTAGGACATGTCATTTTTTGACATTTTTGCCATACTATAGTCTTGCTTTTTTGGTCATTATTTGGATATGCCATATTATGGTGTTTTTACACATTTTTGCAGCATTTCATGCCTTGGTGTGTTTCGGCACGCTATTTCATGCAGTTTTCAGCTGTTTTAAGCTGTTTTTGGGACATGTCATTTTTTGACATTTTTGCCATACTTTAGTCTTGCTTTCTTGGTCATTATTTGGATATGACATATTATGGTGTTTTTGTACGGTTTTGCAGCATTTCATGCCTTGGTGTGTCTCGGCACGCTATTTCATGCAGTTTACAGCTGTTTTAAGCTGTTTTTGGGACATGTCATTTTTTGACATTTTTGCCATACTATAGTATTGCCTTTTGGGTCATTTTTGAACATGCCATATTATTGTCTTTTTGGTTGTTTTTGCAACATTTCAGTCCTTGGTGTGTCTCGGCACGCTATTTTATGCAGTTTTCAGTTGTTTTAAGCTGTTTTTAGGACATGTCATTTTTCGACATTTTTGCCATACTATAGTCTTGCTTTCATGGTCATTATTTGGATATGCGATATTATGGTGTTTTTTGCCGTTTTGCAGCATTTCATGCCTTGGTGTGTCTTGGCATGCTATTTCATGCAGTTTACAGTGGTTTTAAGTTGTTTGTAGGACATGTCATTTTTGGACATTTTTGCCATACTATAGTATTGCCTTTTGGGTCATTTTTGAACATGCCATATTATTGTCTTTTTGGCTGTTTTTGCAGCACTTCATGCCTTGGTGTGTCTTGGCACGCTATTTCATGCAGTTTACAGCGGTTTTAAGTTGTTTTTAGGACATGTCATTTTTGACATTTTTGCCATACTATAGTATTGCCTCTTTGGTCATTTTTGGACATGCCATATTATTACCTTTTGGCTGTTTTTGCAGCATTTCATGCCTTGGTGTGTCTCGCACGCTATTTTACGCAGTTTTCAGCTGTTTTCGCTATTTTTGGGACATGTCATTTTTGACATTTTTGCCATACTATAGTCTTGCTTTCTTGGTCATTATTTGGATATGCGATATTATGGTGTTTTTGCATGTATTTGCAGCATTTCATGCCTTGGTGTGTCTTGGCACGCTATTTCGTGCAGTTTTCAGTTGTTTTAAGATGTTTTTAGGACATGTCATTTTTGACATTTTTGCCATACTATAGTATTGCCTTTTGGGTCATTTTAAACATGCCATATTATTGTCTTTTTGGCTGTTTTTGCAGAACTTCATGCCTTGGTGTGTCTCTGTACAGTGTTTTATGTGTTTTTGAGTTGTTTTAAGTTGTTTTTAGGACATGCCATTTTTTGACATTTTTGCCATACTATAGTCTTGCTTTCTTGGTCATCATTTGGATATTCCATATTATGGTGTTTTTGCACGTTTTTGCAGCATTTCATGCCTTGGTGTGTCTTGGAACGCTATTTCATGCAGTTTACAGCGGTTTTAAGTTGTTTGTAGGACATGTCTTTTTTTGACATTTTTGCCATACTATAGTATTGCCTTTTGGGTCATTTTTGAACATGCCATATTATTGTCTTTTTGGCTGTTTTTGCAGCACTTCATGCCTTGGTGTGTTTTGGCACACTATTTCATGCAGTTTACAGCGGTTTTAAGTTGTTTGTAGGACATGTCATTTTTTGACATTTTTGCCATACTATAGTATTGCCTTTTGGGTCATTTTTGAACATGCCATATTATTACCTTTTGGCTGTTTTGCAGCATTTCATGCCTTGGTGTGTCTCGCACGCTATTTTACGCAGTTTTCAGCTGTTTTATCGCTATTTTTGGGACATGTCATTTTTGACATTTTTGCCATACTATAGTCTTGCTTTCTTGGTCATTATTTGGATATGCCATATTATGGTGTTTTTGCATGTATTTGCAGCATTTCATGCCTTGGTGTGTCTTGGCACGCTATTTCGTGCAGTTTTCAGTTGTTTTAAGCTGTTTTTAGGACATGTCATTTTTGGACATTTTTGCCATACTATAGTATTGCCTTTTGGGTCATTTTTGAACATGCCATATTATTGTCTTTTTGGCTGTTTTTGCAGAACTTCATGCCTTGGTGTGTCTCTGTACAGTGTTTTATGTGTTTTTGAGTTGTTTTTAGCTGTTTTTAGGACATGTCAGTTTTTGACATTTTTGCCATACTATAGTCTTGCTTTCTTGGTCATCATTTGGATATGCCATATTATGGTGTTTTTGCACGTTTTTGCAGCATTTCATGCCTTGGTGTGTCTTGGAACGCTATTTCATGCAGTTTACAGCGGTTTTAAGTTGTTTTTAGGACATGTCATTTTTTGACATTTTTGCCATACTATAGTATTGCCTTTTGGGTCATTTTTGAACATGCCATATTATTGTCTTTTTGGCTGTTTTTGCAGCACTTCATGCCTTGGTGTGTCTTGGCACGCTATTTCATGCAGTTTACAGCGGTTTTAAGTTGTTTTTAGGACATGTCATTTTTTGACATTTTTGCCATACTATAGTATTGCCTTTTTGGTCATTTTTGGACATGCCATATTATTACCTTTTTGGCTGTTTTTGCAGCATTTCATGCCTTGGTGTGTCTCGGCACGCTATTTCATGCAGTTTACAGCGGTTTTAAGTTGTTTTTAGGACATGTCATTTTTTGACATTTTTGCCATACTATAGTCTTGCTTTTTGGGTCATTTTTGAACATGCCATATTATTGTCTTTTTGGCTGTTTTTGCAGCACTTCATGCCTTGGTGTGTCTTGGCACGCTATTTCATGCAGTTTACAGCGGTTTTAAGTTGTTTTTAGGACATGTCATTTTTTGACATTTTTGCCATACTATAGTCTTGCCTTTATTGGTCATTATTTGGATATGCCATATTATTACCTTTTTTATTGTTTTTGCAGCATTTCATGCCTTGGTGTGTCTCGCACGCTATTTTACGCAGTTTTCAGCTGTTTTACGCTATTTTTGGGACATGTCATTTTTTGACATTTTTGCCATACTATAGTCTTGCTTTCTTGGTTATTATTTGGATATGCCATATTATGGTGTTTTTGCATGTATTTGCAGCATTTCATGCCTTGGTGTGTCTTGGCACGCTATTTCGTGCAGTTTTCAGTTGTTTTAAGCTGTTTTTAGGACATGTCATTTTTGGACATTTTTGCCATACTATAGTATTGCCTTTTGGGTCATTTTTGAACATGCCATATTGTGGTGTTGTTGCATTTTTTTTTGCAACATTTCATGCCTTGGTGTGTCTTGGCACGCTATTTCATGCAGTTTATAGTGGTTTTAAGTTGTTTTTAGGACATGTCATTTTTTGACATCCTTGCCATACTATAGTCTTGCTTCCTCAGTCATTTTTTGGATATGCCATATTGTGGTGTTGTTGCATTTTTTTTTGCAACATTTCATGCCTTGGTGTGTCTATGTACAGCGTTTTATGTGTTTTTCAGTTGTTTTTAGCTGTTTTTAGGATATGTCATTTTTTTACATTTTTGCCATACTATAGTCTTGTTTTCTTTTTCATTATTTGCATACACCATATTATGGTGTTTTTGCACGTTTTTGCAGCATTTCATGCCTTGGTGTGTCTCAGCACGCTATTTCATGCAGTTTTCAGCAGTTTTAAGCTGTTTTTTGGACATGCCATTTTTTGACAGTTTTGCTATACCATAGTATTTCATTTGGGTCAGTTTTTGGCCATGCCATATTATTGTGTTTTTTTTCCGTTTTTGCAACATTCTACTCCATGTCATGTCTTGGCATGCTTTTTTATGTGGTTTTCTGCTGCTTTCAGTTATTTTTGGGATATTTCATTTTTTAACATTCTTGCCATAGTATAGTATTGCCTGTTGGGTCATTTTTTGGACATGCCATATTACTGTGTTTTTGCCATTTTTGCAAAATTCTATGCCTTGGCGTGTCTTCGCACAATGTGTCATGTGTTTTTAAGTTGTTTTTAGCAGTTTTTGGGACATGTCACTTTTGGACATTTTTGCTTCCTCAGTCATTTTTTGGATATGCCATATTGTGGTGTTTTTGCACTTTTTTGCATCATTTCATGCCTTGGCGTGTCTCAGCACGCTATTTTATGTGTTTTTCAGCTGTTTCCAGTTGTTTATAAGAGATTTCTTTTTTGACATTTTTGCCATACTACTGATGTGCTTTCTGGGTCATTTTTTAGATATGCTATGTTATGGTATAGATATGCATGTTATTTTTTGTGGTTTTCAGTTATTTTTGTAAGATTTAATTTTTAAATTTGTTTTTGCCATACTATTGATTTCCCTTTTTGGTCATTTGTTTTTAACAATCCATTTTAGGGTGGTTTGGCTATTATTGCAGTATTTTATGGCATGAAGTTTTCCGCTGTTATTTTGTACATGTAAAATGTTGTCAATTTTCGTACTATAGTACTATAGTATTGCCTTTTCGGATGTTTTTTTCTATATTTTGATGTTTTGGGCCGTTTTTGCAAAAGCATATGCCATGGCGTGTCTAGGCAAGCTATTTAATGTGGTTTTCAGCTGTTTTTGGGACATATCAAATTCTGACATTTTTTTCCATACTATAGTATTGCCTTTTCAGACATTTTTTTGGGCGTTGCTATATTACAGTGTTTTTGGTAGTTTTGCAACATTCTATACCCTGGCATGTCTCTGCATGCTGTTTCATGCGGTTTTATGTGGTTTTTTTTTGGACATGTCAGATTTTTAAATTTTTTTACCATTGCATTTTCAGATGTTTTTTCGTTATGCAATATTATGGTGTCTCATGCCATTTTTGCAATATCCTCTGTTATGGCAAGTCTCGCATGCCATTTTATATGGTCTTCTGTGGTTTTCAGCTGTTTTGGACATTTTTTCACCATACTATAGCATTGTGTTTTTGGACATTTATTCGATATCCTATATTATGGTGTTTTTGGCCGTTTCTTGCAACATTCCATGCCATGGCATGTCTTGGCATGGTATTTTATAGTAGCAGTTTTAAGCTGTTTTTTGTCATACGTCATATTTTGACTTTTTTTTCCATACTATGAAATGGCCATTCTTAACTTTTTTTGATATGCTAAATTATGGTGTTTTGGGCTGCAATATCCTCTGTTATGGCCAGTCTTTGCATATACGGTATTCAGCAATTTTTTGGACATGTCAAATTTTGACACTATAATATTGCATTTTGTGACTTTTCAAGCATTTTTATATTACCGTGTTTTTGGTAGTTTTTATATTATTATATGCCATGGCGTGTCTTTACATGCTATTTTATGCTGTTTTTCAGCTGTTCTTTGGACGTGTAAAATTTTGACATTTTTCACCATACTATATTTTTTTCAGATGTTTATTTTTCAGTATGCAATATTATGTGTTATGTGTTGTATGCTGTTTTTGCAACATTCTGTGCCATGGCATGTCTTAGCATGCTATTTTACATGTTTTTTTTGGACATGTCAAATTTTGCAATTCTTCGCTGTACTATAGTAATGCATTTTGGACGTTTTTTCGACGTGCTTTATTATGGCCAATTAGGCCATTTTTGCATCATCCTCTGTTATATCAAGTCTCGGCATGCCATTTCACGTAGTTTCTGTGGTCTTTAACTGTTTTCTGGACATGTAAAATTCTATAGCTTATTCTATAGCTAACATTACTATAGCACTGCATTTTAGGACTTTTCTTCGACATGCTATATTATGGTGTTTTGGGATGTTTTTGCAACATTCAGTGCTATGACATGTCTTTACATGCTATTTTATTTGGTTTTCAGCCACTTTCTGGAAGTGTCATATTTTGACATTTTGACATCACCAATGTTTAGTATGGCATTTTTTTGTCCTTTTTTGATTTGCTAAATTATGGTGTTTTTGGCCGTTTCTGTAACATTCGATGCTATGGCGTGTCTTGACATGCTATGTTATGTGGTTTTCAACAGGATATTGGGCAATTTATATTTTGACATTTTTCCAACATGCTATATTATGGTGTTTGGGGCTGTTTTTGCAACATTCTATGCCATAACATGTCTTGGCATGCTATTTTTTTGTGGTTATCAGCTTTTTTTGCAGACATGTCACATTTTGACATTCTTTGCCATACTTTAGTAAGGCACCTTTCTTCATTTTTCTTGATATGCTATATGATTGTGTTTTTGGCTGTTTTTGCAACATTCTATGCTATGACCTGTCTTCGCATGCTATTGTTTTATTGGTTTTCAGCTGTTTTTTTGACATGTCATATTTTGAAATTTCTTGTCATTTTTTGGATATGCTAGATAATAGTGTTTTTGGCTGTTTTTGCAGGATTCTATGCTATGACATGTCGCTGCATGATATTTTATTTGGTTTTAAGCATTTTTTTGGACATGTCATATGTTGACATTTTTTGCCATGCTATATTATGGTGTTTGGGGTGGTTTTTGCAGCAGGCTTTGCCATGGCATGTCTCGGCATGCAATTTTATGTGGTTTTCAGCTGTTGTTTGGACATGTCATAGTTTTTCGCCATACTATAGTATGGCATTTTTGTCATTATTTCCATATGCTTAATCCTTGTGTTTTGGGCTGCTTTTGCCAGGTTTTATGCTATGATATGTCGTTGCATGCTATCTTTTCAGGATTTTTTTGGACATGTCATATTTTGATATTTTTCAACAAGCAATATCATGGTGTTTTGGGGTGTTTTTGCAACATTCTATGCTATGACATGTCTTTGCATGCTGTTTTAAGTAAATTTTAGCTGTTTTTGGGACGTCACTTTTTGACATTTTTAGCCGGTTGTTTTTTCGATATTCTATATTATGGTGTTTTTGGCGATTATTATTTTATGTGGTTTTCAGCTGTTTTTTGGACATTTTGGCCATATGTTTTTTTTCCAGCATGCTATATTTTGGTGTTTTGTGCGTTTTTTTTTTGAGGTGTCTCAACATGCTGTAGTATGTGGTTTACAGTAGTTTTTTGGACAGGTCACATTTTGAATTTTTTGACATACTATACTTAGACCATCCATCTATCCATTGTCTGCTGCTTATCAGGGGTCGGGTCGCAGGGGCAGCAGCCCAAGCAGGGAAGCCCAGACTTCCCTCTTCCCGGCCACTTCGTCCAGCTCTTCCCGGGGGATCCCGAGGTGTTCCCAGGCCAGCTGGGAGACATAGTCTCTCCAGCGTGTCCTGGGTCTTCCCCGGGGCCTCCTACTGGTGGGATTAGCCCTGAACACCTCACCTGGGAGGCGTCCTGGAGGCATCCTAATGAGACGACCGAGCCACCTCATCTGGCTCTTCTCAACGCGGAGGAGCAGCGGCTCTACTCCGAGCTCCTCCCGGAAGACCGAGCTTCTCACCCTATCTCTAAGGGAGAGCCCAGCCACCCTACGGAGGAAGCTCATTTCAGGCGCTTGTACCAGCGATCTTGTTCTTTCGGTAACTACCCAAAGCTCGTGACCATAGGTGAGGGTAGGAACGAAAATCGACCGGTAAATTGAGAGCTTTGCCTTTAGGCTCAGCTCCCTCTTCACCACGACGGACCGGTGCAAAGTCCACATTACTGCAGACGCTGCACCGATCCGCCTGTTGATCTCCCGCTCCATTCTTCCCTCACTCATGAACAAGACCCCGAGGTACTTAAACTACCCAACTTGGGGCAGGATCTCATCCCCGATCTGAAGAGGGCACTCCACCCTTTTCCGGCTGAGAACCATGGCCTGAGATTTGGAGGTGCTGGTTTTCATCCCGGCCGCTTCACGCTTGGCTGCGAACCAATCCAGCGAGAGCTGAGGGTCCCAACAGCCAACTGGACCACATCACCTGCAAAAAGCAGCGACCCAATCCTGAGGTCACCAAACCAGACTCTTGAACAGAATCAGTGACAAAGGGCAGCCCTGGCGGAGTCCAACCCTCACTGGAAAAGACAACATGACTATAAAGTCGATGCAAAGCCTAGGGTGTCCTGATGTCAAGTGCACATATGGACACCCTTATGCTTGAACATGGTGTTTGTTATGGACAATCTGTGGCGAGCACAGAAGTCCAATAACAAAACACCACTCGGGTTCAGATTGGGGGGGCCATTCCTCCTGATCACGCCCCTCCAGGTCTCACTATTGTTGCCAACGTGAACGTGAAGTCCCCTAATGGAGTCCCCAGAAGGAGCACTCTCCAGCACCCCCTCTAAGGACTCCAAAAAGGGTGGATACTCTGAGCTGCTGTTTGGACCATAGGCACAAACAACAGTCAGGATCCGTCCCCCCACCCGAAGGCGGAGGGAGGCTACCCTCTTGTCCACCAGGGTAAACTCCATCTTACAGGCATTGAGCCGGGAGGCAATAAGTACTGCCACCCCTGCCCTGCACCTCTCACCAGTGGCAACTCTCCACGTGACCCACATCCAGGCGAGGGAAACTTTGGACCATTTGTGTCATACATCATAAGGGGTCTGGTGAGCTATGCTTTGTCTTGTCCCTCCCCCAGGACCTGTTTGCCATGGGTAACTCTACCAGGGGCATAAAGCCCTGACAACTGAGCTCCTGGGATCATTGGGACATGCAAACCCCTCCACCACGATAAGGTGGTAGCTCAGGGAGGGGCTATACTTAGACGTTTTCTTTCATTTTTCCAACATGCTATATCATGATGTTTTTGGCCATATTTTTCTACATACAATACTGTGAGGTGTCTGGACATGCGGTTGTTGTTATGGTATATTGTTGGTAGCTGTTTTTTTGACGTCATATTTTGATATTTTTTTCGATAAACTATACTATGACGTTTTGGGTAGTTTTTTTGACATGCTATATTAAAACTTTTTCAGCCCCTTTTTTTACATGGCATTTTTTGGCATTTTTCAAAATATTATACTATGATGTCTTCATCATTTTTTGGCCAACATGGTAGTCTATGACATTTTTGTCAATTTTTGAACAACATATCATACTTTTAATATTTTTTTATCAAGTTTTGAACGACATAGTATACTACAATGTTTCTATCAATTTTTTAATGACATATAATAGTATGATGGTTTTTTTCCAATTTTGGAATACCATACTATGATGTTTTTATCCATTTTTGAACGACACACTATACTATGACGTTTTCATCAAGTTGTGATGACAAACTACCCTTTTATGTTTTATCAATTTTTGGATGCCATACTTTACTATGGCGTTTTATCAGTTTTTGGACGATATGCTATACTATATCATTTTCAGCAACTTTTGGAGGACATACTATAATATGACCTTTTTTTTATCATCTTTTGAACGACATACTGTACCATGCCATTTTTATCTATTTTGGACAACACTCTATTCAATGACATTTTCATCATTTTTCATACAACATGCTGATAACCAAACCCAATAAACATAACCCAAAATAAACACTGTAAATTCAGAGTATCAAATCTAGCCATCAACACAAACATCCTCTGGCTGCAATATGGTTCAACGATGGAGACCAATCAGTTCTTGGTAACTTAATTTACAGGAATAAACAAAAATAGAAGGAAATAGAAATCCACAGCTTCCTTCATTTTTTTTAATATAAATAATAACGATGATGATGATGATGATGATGATGATGATGATGATAATAATAATAATAATAATAATAATAATAATAATAATAATAATAATAATAATGATAATAATAATAATGGTGAGTTTTGTGGTCCAAATTAGATGTAAGGAACTATGCTGGAGTTGACATCTAAAGAGGACAGTTTTTGATTGGATGTTAGTATTTCTTTCATTAATGAGATCACTCAAGGAGTGATCCAAACGATATCCCTCACCACTTTTTTTGTTGTTATAGTTGTAGTTTAATTTTCTCTAGTTTCAAAGTGTTATGTTCCAGTTATACAGTTGAAATATAATAAATAAGTTATGGAATCATGACTAAATTAAGTCCAAGTGACAGTCTATTGACTCAGAGTGTCTGATTCTCTATGGTTTGATGGCCACAGACTTATCCCCCGTGAGAATGAACATAGAGTGCAACAGGTCATTCCTGCCTATCACTGAGTGTGCTCCTGTGTTTGACCAGCTAATTTGTTTTAAATCACTCTGAAAGATAAACTCATATGTAAACAGTTACAGTTTTGCTTTGACATTTAGGAATTGGCTGGACCGTGAGAGTGCTGTAATGTTGTTTCAGCAAGTTTGGTTTTCGCTTTTTTTTTTTTTTTTTACCTGTCATTTTAAATATCATGAGAAAATGAAGGGGGTCTTGCTTTTGCTTTCTTTTTGTTGCAACCCTGAAATGAAATTACAGGTTGAAATGTTCCCACAGTAAGTTTGGGCTGAAGTCAACGTGTTCAGTCACACGTTTCTTGCTGTCATTCACAGCTGATCTGTCCATCACCTTTATAAAAGGAGATCGCCTAAATGCCTTACAGACAGAGCCTGCGGCCATCCTTCAGAATCGTTTGTTCCAGGTAAGCAGATCTTCGAAAGTTAGACTATTAAGATTAGGTTTTACTCTGTCTAAAACAAGAGGGGAATTTTTCATGCTCCAGTGTTTTGTTTTTTAAACTTTGTTTGAAAAATGACTCATAAAACTACCTTCTCTGGAACTTTTTTCTTGAATAGTTTTTGCACATTCTAAATGCATCCAAAATCAGGGACATTTTACAAACATAAATGAAGGTTTTGTTTTGTGCTCTATGTGTCTCAACAGGTCATCCATCCATTATGCCTAAATTGACTAAGATTGCAAACCGTATTACAGCAGCAGCTGATGTTGTCGATGCAGCAATCTCAGTCGGTGGTCAAGCTGCTGAGCTCTTTCCAACACACCGTCAGTGTTCCATTGATAGATTAATAAAAGCTCTAACTACACCCTCTGTAACCCCAGGTAACTGCAATTATTATTTTGGGCTTTCATTAAATTAAGCCTTCCATGTGTGCAAATTTACACTTTTCTTTTTTTCTAGTGTATACATCGAAAGTGGTTTCTGCACCCAACCTTTGCCACCGAGTATCGACCCGACTTCACCTGGGAGTGCACTGTTCACCAAGACTGCCAAGACAGCTCGAGGAGCTGTTGGCATCTTCACTTACGATCTCCTCGACAAATCTACAAAGGAGTCCACAGAGAAAATAGCTGTCATGTTCTCTGTGCCCTACGACTTCAACCTGTACTCCAACTGGTACGCAGTGGGAATCTTTGACAAGAGCAAAGAGTGTAATCATGATCTGAATTATCAGATGTACACCAACACTCACCACATGTTGACCAGGAAAAAAGCAGGCCTCAGTGTCAGTCACAGCAAGGATCGAGTTGCCATCATGGTATCAATGACAGACTCTTACCAGCCTGTCATGAAGGTGGAAGTTAAAGATGGCTGAAATTAGAAAAGAAGTGCTGAGATGTAGGTGGCATTTTAAACTGTACATTTGTGCATTTTCGAAAAAGTAGTCTGCTTTCTTTTTCAAGGCATTTATAGTTGATTCTGTGCCGGTAGCCCAAAAAAGGAACACAGTGAAATTTTGGTTAATTTTGTCCTGAATATGAACAATTGGAAATGCAGGTTTAAGTTTTCTATGTCCTTTACAATATGATGTCACTGCTTTAATGCATAGTTACTTTAGTAAAGCACAATATGGCTATCCATCTGCATGAGATGGGTTACATACTGTGATTTCAGCTGTAATGTTATGTTAAGCTTTTCGGCTTTATAAAATCATGCAAACTGTTATACATTGCTTTTGAACATAACTTTGGTTTAATCTCAAACATTAAAAATTGCAAGAAGTCATTATTCTTGTGTGTGTGGTCTTTCTCAACCATTCTGAGTAGTTTTGAAAAATGAAACTGTGCTATTATTGAATAGGATGAGACAGGATGTTCTCTTCTGTCCTCCATCACCTCTATAAGCCACATCTTTGCTTAGATTCTTCTGCACTTGAACACAGAATTTATATATTTAGACAATTAGTTTGACAAGCCTATTTGCTTTCTTGCCAAAGCTCACATAAGAAGATTGATAGAACTTTCTGTACAGTAAATGCAAAACTACAGGCTACAGATGCATGCAGCTAACTTAGCTTAGCAGGAAAACATAGACTGGGGCATAGTTAGTGTCTTACCCTGGCTTTGTGCAGAAGTACTTAAGTCCATTTACCAGCTCCTATAAAGCTTACCATCTAACACATTGAATCTAGAGTGTAAAAATGACAAACCTATTTACCAGGTGAATGAAATAAACTGACCGTTCAAGACTTATTGCAGGTGCAGAAATCAACTGATAACTCATAACTAAGATTTGACAGAAAGTCTTCGGTGCTCGGAGTCCCAGGCAGGATTAATAAAATACATGTTAAAATGTAAAAATACTAACAATAATTTCTCTCTGTGAAACGACAAAGAAAGATGGATACATATTTCCTCAAAACTAACTCAACCACTGTCTCTGTTGGCAAAAACTACAGATGTGGGTCTGTCACCTGTCTAACTAAAGCCATTCAAATTAACTGTTGTGACACAAGAAGAAGACAAGACACACTGAAAACAGTTGAACCACTTACTGGCAGAGTTAACATATGCCAGCACAAGAGTGGATGGCTGTTCCAAAGCTTTGGAGCAGCTATTGGAAAAGCACAATATCCCTGACCAACTGGTCTGAATCTTGGGATAGTTAGAAGACATTGGTCTGAATATGACAGAGGCCTAGAGCTTCAGTTAAGGCAGCAATGTACAGAGGCGCTAAACCATGTATGGCTTTGGAAACATAAAGAAGAACCATGAAATCAGTTTTGTATTTGATGGGTAGCCAGAGGGCAATAGGGGGTTGTAGTGGTCATGTCTTGAAGAAATTAAAGTGTTGGTAACAGTCTTTAAGTCTTTGGAAGAGAAGTTAGAAAGAAAGGTAGAAGTTAGATTTCTTAGTCATTTTTTAAACAAAGTTTAAATAACAAAATTAGATTTGTCCTTTGTCCTGCTACATCTTATTGAATTAAAGGATGCATGATTAAAATCAGCAGCTACTATGAGGATTCCATCTGGTTACTTGGGCATGTTTCTGCAGGTGCCATCATTCAATTCCTGCAGTGCATTTTTGAATTTGCAACAGAGTCTTATGTCTAAATGGCTCCCAACAAGGTGTGCTCACCCAGTGCAACAGCTTGATCCAGGATGTTAGGGGTTAACCATGTCTCTGTGAAGATGTGCACAGAGCAGTCTCTGATATCCCATTGCTGAGGGAGCCTAGATTGCATTTCATCCACTTTATTCTCTTGTAACTGGACATTAGCCAGAAGAAGAAGACGTGGTAGAGGAACAGCTCTCAGTCCAAATCGGGTCAGTCTCACCCTGATGCCAGCTCTCCTCCCTCTCTTCATGCGACGCTTTTGGTTTCGTTTCTGCCCTCGGCTCCTCTGCTCGGGGTATGCCCTTTGGGGGAATCCTTTCACGGTCTGCTGTATTCAGTCCAAACTCCACACAACTTTTCCCGATGTTGATATGTGCTTCTTCATTGTAGAAAAGTCATGCTTCAGCAGAAGGGGTCATGGTGTCAAAAAAATTGAAAAATATAGCAAAAAAGTAGTAAGGATTTGAGGGGCTACAGGCTGCTGCATCTACATTTACGCTGCCATCGACTTGAGTTTTGCAATGTTTCTGAGTTGGAAAAAACAGCCTTTAACAATAGAGTTAACATGTTTCTCAAATTTCTGTTGACTGTTATTGACCTTAAGTAAACCTGTTATATTTACTGTACAAGGTGGACCCACTCATGGAGTGATAGCATTGCATTGTTGAAAGGCTTAAAATACAGTACTACTCTTGAATTTACCCATTTATCATTAGATCCCAAAGGTACACATGTAACCGATGTAACGAATTTCCTTCGGTCAATATGCCCTCAAACGTCATCTCTTACACAAATTAAGTAATACAGCTGTAATACAACAATATTTCAGCATGTTCATGACAAGTTTAAGCTAGCAAACAAACTTTTAAAGCATGTCTAAAGCATGTCTAAAACATGGAAATGCAGCAATGAAGCTTACCTCTTCCATGAAGCACATTAGCAAAAAGGGGAGAGGCTAACTTGAGACACATAACATAAAGGGGGACTCACAAAAATGAACAGGACGTAGAGGAACTGAGTCTGGAACATCTCACATATTGACTTGGAGGCCTACCATGTCAGGTAGGTATAACTATTTAAAAGGATACTGTGTAATTATTATTATTATTATGATTAATATTAATTACAAATAAATTTCACTCTGTTACACATGTTACTGCTGTATTATTGACCGGTAACTCTTTATTTTCCAGGCAGATAATCGCATAGTAATGTGAAGAAATTATTGAGAAATAGCAGTAATTTATGAAGTAAAATACCAATATTGACAAGTTATAGGAGTAGAATAACTTGGGAACTACTGGGCAATTACATAGTAAAATTATAGCTAAATAAAGAGGTTGAATGGGCAATTATTTGGGGAATTTATTAATCTTTCAGTAGAATTTCTGGGAATTACTGTAAATTATTGGGTAATGGCTCTGTAAAATAATAACAGAATTGAGAGAAACTGTTGACTGATTGTTATGTATACAAGGTGGACCCACTTAGGGGATGGAAACATTGCACACACACACACACACACACACACACACATTTACAGAACATCATATAATTTATATTTTAGATCAAAGTGAAGCTGAGGTGTAAGCAGTTCCTTTTTGCTTGGACTATTTAGTTTTTGGTAAATGGCTGGAACGTGAGAGTGTAATAATGTGGTCGCAAGTGTAGCGGTTTTTAATAGCTACGTTAGAATTTGGATTTTGCACTCGTTAAAGTAAAAGGGGCACCACTCTCTATTTAGGACAGTTTCAAAACATGTCATCACTTTAATCAATCTCACAATCTGTACCGTTTATCCTGTATACATTGATCTTGTTTCTCTCATGAAATAATATCCACAGACAACGACTTGGCGATAAATGAGAATAATTTATTTAGGCTAATAAAATGATGAGTAAATAGAGGAAATAGTATGACACATGAAAGGGAACCTAAGTAATGTATGTTCAGGTGATGTAAATGATTAATTATGGATGATAGTGGGGGAAATACGTGACCGTCTAAAGCGTGGATGCGCACTGAACGGTGAATTAGAATTGAGAAAATTGGCATTAAAGCTTCGCTATACGACATCAACTCTGATCACTAGAAAATGTTCTTCTGCCTACTTTTGCCGACTTGATTAGACTTCTCAGGGGAGGTCCAGACCATTGCGTCACTCCAGGGGAGAGCTGCGGTGCGTCTTCCAGACGAGGTGACCCGCCGGGCAGGTGGAGTCGGTGTGCGGCGGTCTTTAACTGGCCTCGGTGTTCGCCTCGGCGAACCTGTAAAAGTCTTTACACAAAGGCCTTAAGGGCAGGCAACGGATGCTCATAGTTTTTGCAGCAGGTGTTGCCTCTAGATCCGTGGCAGAGTTGATGGTGAATCGCGGAGTGTCCTTCTCAATTAAAACTTGCAGAAATAATCAAAAGTAGTCCCATTGGTCTGAGGGAGTCACTTTAAATTATTAATTTGAGTTTACTTAAAACGAATTGCAAAAGTGTCTTTACTGACCAAAACTGGTATAAAGAAAAGCGTCAAAGAGATTTTAAAAGAAAATGGCTTCAAAAGTTAAAGTTCAGCAAAGCTCTGGTGAGCTGTTGCGGCTCCGCTTATAAAATTGAAGAAAAAGAAAAAGTTGCGAGCGCAGATGCACGAGACGTGCTGCGGTAAAAGGGAGCGAAAAGAAGCCTAAAGAGGCTTGAAGAAGCAAAGAGAAGCAAAAAGTGAAGAGAGAAGATTTGAGAAGAGAGCTTGAGAAGAGAGAAGCTGAGCTGAGGTGCGGATGGAAGGCGGAGTTAGCGAACTTTTGCACCGAGCAATCGCACATCTGGCATTCGTTTCTAAAAGACCTAATGTAATTTAGGAGACATTTGTTTCTCTGTACTTTATGACGAATTACGCGATCTAACCCGTTGTGTATAAATTCACTAACTCATCACAACTATAGTCTCATCACAGTAACTTCAAATACATGTTAGGAGACCGAAAGGCAATTTATAATGTAACACATGATTCTGAAGATCCTTTGCTCAATTCTGTTAAACGACCACACATAACATAACATCGTACCATGGATCCTAACAAACTTGGTGATTACTTAGATATAGGATTACTTTTTAACATTATACAATGAATGCAAAATAAGATGTAACTATAAAGCTGGTTACGAGATTACTGATAATTAAGGTCACTTAGATGGCAATAGGACTCCATCACAAAAAGGGAATAAAACATGCTTTTACCTAAATCATTCAAATTAAATGATAAAAGAATGGGAGTTGGTTCTACTTCTTCATCAAAGCACATAGACAAACTCTTACCTACAAAGAGAAGGATTAGAGAATTAAGTTAAACTTTAATTCACAACCTAGGTCCAAGCGATTCTGTCAGATGTTAGTCTCAACACAAGGATTTATAATGACTTTACAACATGTTCTACCTTTTGTCATCTCAGCAGGGGGGGCAATGAATGATTGTTGCTTTATGTGCCTGAGTGACCCCAGGAGGTCATTCAGATGTCTTACATCCTGTTGTATGCTGGATGTGGCCTCAAGGATGCCTATCTCCCACGCATCTTGTGATGGAAAGGGCCAAGTACTGACACTTTCTGTGGCTTAAAAGCAGAATGTGTTTGCAGATGCCTACATGGAGTATCAGTTAAGTTAATTAACAACCCTCTGTTGGATGTTTTGGGTTCATAAAACAGTGTCTCTTGATGTGTCCCCCACTTGCCCAGGGGACGTTGAGCTCTGGAGTTCCTCAGAGGGAAAATGTAATGACCACGCCAAGGCAGTCCACTACACAAGTTTTGTCTAGGGTCACAAGACAACATGTTCAATGGCACGTTTCTTTACTTTCAGTTTTACTGAGGTTATAAAGGGACTCGTGTTAAGAAGGGTCTTACACAAGCAGGTGTAGCCCACAGCTGGTCTCTTCTGTCCTCTATCACCTTTATAAGATAACCTATAGAGCCTGATAGACAGAGCCTGTTGCCTCCTTTATAAGTGTTCATTCCAGGTAAGCATTGTTTATTTGTTAAAATATTGAATTAAAGTCTTATTCTACCTAAACTAAGTGGGACATTTTTCATGCTCAGATTTGTTATATATATATTTTGAATGCATTCAAAAGCAGGAAACCTTATGAAAAAAAAAAAAATAAAGGGTCTGTTTTGTGCTCTGTCTGTCTCAACAGCTCATCCTGTTGCACAGCCATTACACATAAATCCATAATGGCTATGTTCACAGCAAGTACTGTTGTTGATGCAGCACTGTCAACAGCTAAGCTCCTTCCAACGCACCGTCAGTGCTTCATTGAGATAACAAATAAATGCTGTAACTACACCCTCTGTAACCCCAGGTAACTGCAGTTATTTCTTTGGTCTTTTACTGACAAAAGTTCTTCACAATTACGTGCAACTTCTTAATGCTTATCCTCTGTGTCTAGTGTATACATGGATAGTGGATTCTGTGCTGAACCTTTGCCACAGAGTATTGAGCCGACTTCATCTGGGAGCGCACTGTTCACCAAGACTGCCAACAGAGCTCGAGGAGCTGTTGGTGTCTTCACTTATGACCTCCTCGACAAATCTACAAAGGAGTCCACAGAGAAAATGGTTGTCATGTTTTCTGTGCCCTACGACTTCAACCTGTACTCCAACTGGTACGCAGTGGGAATCTTTGACAAGAGCAAAGAGTGTAATCATGATCTGAATTATCAGATGTACAACAACACTCACCACATGTTCACCAGGAAAAAAGCAGGCCTTAATGTCAGACACAGCAAAGATCGAGTTGCCATCATGGCATCAATGACAGACTCTTACCAGCCTGTCATGAAGGTGGAAGTTAAGGACGACTGAGAGAATAGAGAAGTGCTCACATGCAAATGGTATTTTAAACTGCATATTTGTGTATTTCCAAAAGTATTATGCTTTCTTTTCCAATGCTTTTATAAGTGATTTTGTGCCAATAGGTAATAACAGAGTGTAATTTTGGTAAATCTTGTTCTGATCATGAAGAATTATGAATCCAGGCCCCATATTGCTTAACAATATTACCTCACTGCTTTTGTGTAATAGAAGCTTTAATATGTAGGAACTGTAGTAGAGCACAAGATGGCTTTCTTTCAGAACAAGAGAAAAAGATGATGCATTTGATATATCACATGTAGTGTGATTTCAGCTGTAAGGCTTTGTGTCAAGCTTTTGGGGGCCTTATTAGATCATGTAATCTGTATTATACTGCTTTGAAAATGCTTGCTTAAAAATACAATACAATCATCTTTCTTGTGAATGGTTTGTCATTTGTAATATTTCTGAAACAAGTTAACTGTACCATAATGGAATCAGCTAAGACGTTTGCTACTGTCTTGAAAACAGAATTTATATCTGATAACACAATTCCCCCACACAGGCAAGCAACTTAGAAAAATAGTTTGACATTTTAGGAAATATGCCTATTTTCTCTGTTGGTGTGGCTCACGTGATATCATCTTCATGTCTGTAAGGTAAAAAGTTGGTACGCAAGTAATGTCCATATTTAACTACTCACATTCATTTAAAGAACTTTAATTGGCCTCAACAGAAAACAAGTCAGTCAGTCATTTTCTGTAACCGCTTGTCCTCGTAAGGGTCGCGGGGGGGCTGGAGCCAATCCCAGCTGTCATCGGGCGGAAGGCGGGGTACACCCTGGACAGTTCGCCAGACCATCGCAGGGCCGACACATATAGACAGACAATCATACACACTCACAGACACACCTAAGGGCAATTTAGAGTCACCAATCAACCTGAGCTGCATGTCTTTGGACTGTGGGAGGAAGCCGGAGACCCCGGAGAGGACCCACGCAGACATGGGGAGAACATGCAAACTCTGCACAGAAGGGCCCCCGCCCGGACCGAACCCCGTTACAGAAAACAGAAAACAAGTGCGATTTGAAATTCATTCATTAAACAACACTGTGGTAAATAATCAGTAAACTTTCTGTTGCTGCCATCACTTAGGTTAGGTGCAATGCTTAAAGACCGTTATTGAATTGTCTTTCTCTTTCCTGCCACTTCAACTTCTGCACATTTTGAAAGAGGTAACACAACAACAGTGCTAACATCCAATACTGAGCCATTTAACATTCCAAACAAACTCACACCAACATCAAAACAACTGGAATCTCTCATTAAACCTGTTCATAACTGGTAATTAAGCCATGTGATGCCATGTGAAGTCCACTGACAAAGCAGCAATATGTGACGAGTTGGTGGTGAGACCCTCGAGTGAAGGGAATTAGAAGAATAACACTGTGTCATGAGTGTAGCAGAGGAAAAGCAGAGGTAGGAAAATGAAAGGTCCTAGGAAGGAGCCTTGTGGAAATATTTGCAAATCATTGTGGTTTAGATTTCTCCACTTTTCATGTTACTGGGTAGGAGCTACTTGTCTGGTTGGATGCAAACGGAAAGACTGAGACAGAGGGAAAGAGTGGGATTCACCACACTCGATACAGTTTCTTCCCTTATGGCACTTTCCTTTCCTTTTGGTGAATTTCGGTCCCAGGTTAAGAGCATTAATTGCGTCCCTTAGATAGACTAGGGCAGCAGTTGTCTCACAATTACTGTTTGTTTGCAGGGTTGTTTTTTCTGTTCGTGGGTTTTCTGTGCTGGTAGTAGCATTTAGCTTGAGAGCTTGCCCAAGTATTTCATTACCTGCCACCAATGTGCACATGAGGACTAGGGTGCAGTCAGCTGGTCTGGGTTAGATAGTTTGCAGGGTGGTCCATGATATAATATTTATTACTTGAACTGATCTCATCAAAACGAGGGGGAAGTCATTTTTCATGTTTTGTAACTGTGGCTGCTCGATGTGCGTTGTATCATTCATCTTTGGTTTTGCTTTCATTTAGTGCCAGACATGTGGTCTAATTGCACTTTGGTTGAACACGTATATGGATGTTATGTATCACACTTTTGCTTTGTGGCTGTTCAGTTTCACACCACAGCTGCACTGCTTGTAACCTGTTATGGCTCCATACAGCATTTTTTTCACCAAACAGTTACAAGAAGTATGAAACCACAGGAAATAAACTCAGGATCAAGTTGGGAAATGTCTCTTTTGCAGATTCTTTTTTTGTGTGTATATCCATTGCTTATGAACATCAGGGAAGATATAAGATAATTAATAAAAAATGTAATCTATTCTGTAAATCAAGTCTGTTTCTGACCTGTAGTGATGAGAGGGGCTTTTATGGCACCTGGAACCAAACAAGACCATTTTGACTGTGTGGGAAAGACAGCCAAGGGGACCTAATATTTTTAAAAGCACAACTGTTACATGGTTTGATTTAATTTTTGTGAGGCCTTCAAAAAGTTCTTGATGCCCTGGGAGACTTTATAGCGTCCAACCAGCCTCATTAAGGTGTTGTGTCACAACACCTTCATCAGCAGATTCACACATTGCATGTTGTGATTCTTTTCATTGGGCAGAAAACAACATAAATCCATTGATATAAGACAACAGACAATGTTGACAACAGACAACATCGAGAATTTTTATAAACATTTTCTCTTAACGGCAGCATCCAAAACAACTGTCATCTGCTCATTGTGCATTTGGAAGGGATGTTATCTTTTAGTTCTGTAACTATAGATTCTCAGTTTCATGCTGAACCACCATAGAGCACAACATCACATTCAGCATGTGCTGATCACAGACCTTTTTTCCAGGCTGAGAGACGAGGGAACCAGGAGTGCTGAATGCTAATTCATGTTTGGGTTTTAGGATTCATTCCTGCATGAGGTACTCTATGCTGGCTTTTATTGTGAAGGGTTTTCAGAGGTATTCATTCCCAGCAAGTTGAGACTTAATACATAATAATAAATACAAATAAATAAATAAATAAATAAATTATTATTATTATTTATATTTTTTTGGTTGAAGAATGCATTATGAAATGTCTGGGACTTGAAACGGTCTCTTTAGACTCGGGACTTGCAATGACTTGGTCAGTGACTTGATCCTGCTTCTGCTGATTGGAACAAACTCAGCAAGATTCTACCATATTAAAGCAAACTCATATGAATGCATTTCACTGCATTTAAACAAAAGATCCCCTGTCTCACTTTGCTGGTGTCCTCGCCCTTTGTCAACAGTTCAGTTGTAAACAATTTCATGTCACATGTACAGACATTTCAGAGTCACAGCAGTTTTTCTTGACAAGTCCAGGCATGAAAATTAGTTATTAGTGTCGGAATTTTGCCAGAGCAGTTAGAAGAAAGAGAATTAAGAAATGTCTATTGTGTAAAGACTGTCATATCCCACTAAGAATATACTTGCCATGCATTTCCAGTCTGCAGAATGACATCATTAAAGAGGAATTTTCTAATTAAAAGTTAGTTCCTGTTCCTGCAGACACACCCATCACACTCAATAGTATCAGCCTCAGCCTAAATGTGACCCACATGCTGAAGACAAAGCAGAGAAACCAAAAGTTGGCAAAAACAAGCACATCCAGATGATAAAAAACTAGGTGCTGGACAAGAGATCATACACAGAGCTGGTATTACAAATATTTATGGAAGCATAGTCTTGTGTGCGGACTCAAAGAAGAGAAACTGGACATTAAACATACATAACACATACAGATAAAAAAGGCCGATGATAAGGATTACTAAACTTTTTTTTAAAAGCCAGTTAACCCTTTGAAACTTGAGTAGATTGGCCTGATTTCTTTCAAAACATAGGAAGAAGGCACTGAGTGACAAAAGAACGAGATGACCCCAAAATACACAATAAATTAGTAAAAAGTCAGACATTTACATGAATGAATGAATTAAAATAAATATTATAATAAATAATGAAATACATATTTTTTAAAAATATTTATTTATGTTCATTAGCTATAATTTATTAACGATACATAGTCTTTTCCTTCCTTCCCAACCTTGGTTCCTTGACATTTTCCCCTGACCTTTTTCTTGTATGTCCTATATATTTTTTCCAAGCTTTTTGAAAATACTTTCCCAAATCAACCAATTTCCTTTAATTTGTAGAACATTTCTTGACAAGCACCTCATTGTCATATGTTTATGAAAAAAATGCACCAATTTGCTTGGGGTTCAAAGGTTTAAATACTTAATAAGGCGTCTGAAAGCAGCACAACATAAGTGACGTCACTCCAGGTTTTAAAGGGTTAAGATTGCCTCTACTTCCCTTTTTTTGGCAATTAGAAAAAAAAAATCATAATAAATGATAGAACGTTGCTGCCGACTACTAAATAAAAACATTTAACCAATGTGTACAGCAGGCCTTCAGTGCTGTTTTCAATATCATAGTTAATTCCCCCCCTTCAGGGAAACAGCGCTTAAAAGAAATTGACATGGAACTGATTGGTGCAGCTTTAGCAGGCATACAGCCATGCTTAAGTAAACCAGAAATAAGAGCAACCTGCCAAAAAAACTTGGCAGCAACTCCTCCCGACTCGCCCTTCCAAAGCACCTGAACCTGACCTTCATCTAAGTTAAGTTACAACATCTAAGTTACAACAACGAACAAACACAATCTAAAGTTCTCGCGGATCCTTAAAAAATCTTAAAAGGCATTCAATTCCTTGATCTAAAAATAAGCCTTAATTTGCATTAAACTGACTTAAATTAATCTTGAAGAAAGTATCTCAAAAATGCTCAGATATGGGAAGTAGATTTTCTGCTATTACATAGTCAAACCTCAAATTAATTGTTAACATCTATTTTTTGTTAAATGATTTAATAAATTCCTCTTCTTAAGATGGTCATGATAGGAATCTAAGCACCAGAGTGAAATCACGAAATACCCGATAAAAATGTCCAGAAATGCCAGATATTTCCCATCTCTATATTTAAACCAAACTGATACTTTATGATGATATAATATGTTGACGGTCTTTTCACTCTAAAAAGTTTTTTTTTGTTTGTTTTACATTTAATGTAGATGATCTAATGTTTTCACTGGACAAAAAAAGTCATATGATATGAGGCTAAAAAAAAATGTCCCTCTTCAATTTTGGTTATTAGAAAACTGGTCTTAAACTTAATTCCAAGTGGCATTTAAAAAAAGTTGTAAAAAGTTTTTTTTTGTTTTGGTAAACAGTATGTGGTATGTGTTTTGCAAGATGAGTCAGCATTTCTTTCCTGGAAATGAAAGCACAGGAATGCACGTAGTGACGCTTTCGTTGACAGTAAACTGATACCCTCCTTTTGGTGGGAATCTACCTGCAAGAACAGGTCTTTCCTTTCATCTGCTATAAAAGATGGGAACAATCAACTCTGACAGCCAGAGCTTTCAGCTGTTCCTCAGAGGTCTTCATCTACATCAACGAATAGCCAGGTTAGTCCTCACATGCCGATTAGTTCTTTATGGATTTCAAATATTTAAGATAGCTTGACACTTTGAATTTGTTTGTGCTTGATTTAACACTGGAGTGTTCTTGCTGATTTCTGTGCTGTGTGTCCGAGCAGGAGGTGACATGGAAGAGATGGAATGCGATATCGCTGAGACCATAGGAAGTGAGATTCTGGGAGCAGTGTATGACATTGGCAAAGACACTGCCAAAGCGCTACCAACACATCGTCAGTGCAACGTTGACATTACCAACGAGTGTCGCAACTACACCCTGTGTAATCTCAGGTAACTGCTTCCTGTTTTTTTGTTTGTTTTTTCCTGAGAGGACGCAGGAACAAATGCACTTGCATAAAGTTAAAATGGCTTAATTTAAAACTATTTGCATTAAAACACCAACCGGTTTTGACCCTATTTCTTCATCAGGGTGCAAAACAGTGAGCAAGTTTCAAGCAAACAATGTATACACTTGGCAGAGGGTGGCACCAGATCTGACTGATAAGTGAGTGCAGCTGGGTGACAGAAATAGATCACAATGAAAGGCCATTTTGAAAGCAACACACCTCCACAGGTGTTTAAATTGCATTTTTGCTAAAACATATAATATTAAAAATAGAACAAACAGAGCCTGTAGTGATGTTTTTCATTTTAACCTGATAAAAGTGGCTTTATTTAAAAAATAAAACAAAATAAAAATAAAAAATAGGAAGGCAAAGTGCGACTTCAGAAGAAATGACCCAGTGCTTTTTAAAAGCACAAGGAAATAACCTGAAAATTAGCAGAAATCCTGTTCAACCTTTTGCACCCTTCACCCCAAGATTTTAGAGTTGAAAACAGTTGGTGTTTTTAATGCGAGTAACCATATTTTGAATAAATAATAGCAATATGTTTTGGTTTTTTTTTACTCAATTCAAATGCATGTGTAGCTGTTCCACACATGATTACCTGAAGTTTTTTTGTTGCACAAAATGACTGTTTTCTTCTTGAGTTACACATGATAAAAAAACAAAATAAATAAATAAATACTTTTAATTGTTATAATTCTGTATGTCACATTATGTTAGAAATAAAAATCTATTTTGCAGCTTCTTTAGGGGTCAGGTTAATTCCTTGATTTTTTTTCTTTTCTTTTGTTTTGGAAAATTTCAAGTAATTATTAATTACTTTCTTGCCATGTTTTGGGTCAGTTCTTGAAAAAGTACTCATTGCCCTCTTATGTTCTGGATCAGGTCATTTTTCTCTGGTTTCAAATGGTTAAGTCAGTCCTCGAGGACACCACTACCTCATTCTCACTAGTTTTCCTTGAAAATGAAAATGTGTCTTCATGAATGTCTGCCATTTTGTTTGCAGTGTGCACACAGAGATTGGACGCTGCCTTGTTCCTTTCCCGGCGATTATTCAACCGTCTGCAACCGGGGAGGCGAAGTTCGCCAAGCGTCCCAGCACAGTACGCGGATCTGCCGGCGTCTTCACTTTTGATCTCCTAAACAATTCTACCAAACAGTCCACTGAGAAGATAGCCGTTATGTACAAGGTGCCGTTTAACCTCAAAGCAAAGTCAAACGCATACGCACTGGGAGTGTTTGACATCAGCACAAAGTGTGATGGCAAGCTTTTCCGTAAGATGTCCAAGGACACGAACGCAAGCTTCATCAGAGGTCTGGCTAAAGGCCCCAGCATCACCTACAGAAGTGATGCTGTTACCATCGCCGCCACCATGTCTGACTGCTCCACACCTACCATGAAGGTGCAAGTGATGGACACCTGAAAAAAAGCCTGATGTTTGTTTCGATTAATAATTCTGCTTTCTTTGCATACAATTTTTGAGATAATTTTGGTTTGACCTAATGATATTAGTTTCATCAAATTTAACACTGTAGTGTGACACATTTTTTTCGGTTTTTATGGCCGTAGTTGATGTGGTATATGATGATCTATTTTTTTTTTTCTCTTTTTTCAGCATTTTTATGTAAAATAAATAAATACATACGAACAATTAACATATAAAAACAACTGAGATAGATAGATAGATAGATAGATAGATAGATAGATAGACAGATAGACAGATAGATAGATAGATAGATAGATAGGTTTCATATTACAGGATATCCTTATCCTTAATGGACATTATTATGAGTTAGCAGGTGAGACAAAAAGAAGAAAAAAGGGAAAAATAAAGATGTTCTTAATGTTTTATATTTAACCAATTTCTGCCCTCAAATATATGAATTTGATGGTATCTTAATAGAAATATAATGATCCCTAATCCTAACCCCTAACCCTAACAAATATTATGATTCAGTTTCAATGCTGCTTCTGGTGAGAAGCATAAAAGTAGAGTAGAGTTGTCTGCCTTGAATTTCTACATGTTTTCATAGATGTCATTGAGTGCGTTGGAGAAACTTCACATGACTTTATCACTGCCATTACCTTCCATGTTATGAGTGTGTAACTGACTTCCGGGTAAATATGCATGCATGTCCTGATTGATATAGAATGTGGGGAAATCTGCAAATTTGATAGATTACCACCTAGAATTTCTCAGAACTACCTTTCGTGTTACATTTAGACATTGTTGTGGATCTCTGCTACATTTTACCAGAATGTATTGAGTACTCACTTAAAATCCTTTCCAATAAAAAGTAAAGTGCATTGTAAAAATATTTTGATGATAAATTAAAACGTTAAGAAAGTGCAACATTCTACAACCACTTTGGTGTTATACCCCATTGTTATCCCAGTAAAGTCCTTGTCAGTGAACACCTGCATGGTAATAAATTTTAGTCTTATTCTGATTTAGCTGCAGTACTCTTATCTCCAAAAAGAGGAAATCAACATGCCACATCGCTTACCTGCCAACTTTTGGGATCTGTGTCTTTTTTTTTTTTTTAACTCTTTGCCCTGCCCATCCTAATAACTCAAATCAACCAAAATGATTGTTTCATGTGAAGCGAATTTGTAGAACAATGCAACACATTTTTGATGTTTGGCTACTAATATGTAAAGAGCCCAATATGTAACCTTATGTGTCCCATTTTACCTGATGTCCCAAAGCTTTGAAATATGAAAGTCTCAATACAAAACCAGCCTGTTTATGTACCTCTATGAACATAATGCTGCTGAACTGTAAAGTCAGTATGAATTGGAATGAATAGTTTTCATGCATTTGGGTGAGTGGTTTGTTCTTAATAAATGAGCAATAGTATTCCTTAATAAATCTTTATTATTATCCATTAATGACAGAATTAATTAATTATTTAATACTGCAAAGGTCCAATCTCAGAATTCAATTTTGTGTCAACGCAGCTCCATTTTCATTTCACATCTATGGACATTTAACCAAGCATGTGACTGATAACCAACAAACAATTCTTAAGTGAAAGTGAAAGTTTAGTGGATCACTATAATTACCTATTCTGTCTAAGGAAGTTATTGTGCATAATTACAGTTATGTCTTCCCTCTGACGTGTTGACTGCAACACATTTTCACCCCAGGTTGTCAAATACCAATGCTTTCAGGTTGTCAAATAACAAAGCTTTCTCTCGCCCATCTGTCTGATGCGAACGGCACCCTTTGGCATATTTATGAGACGCACCATTTAGCAAGTGATGGCCAAATGAAGCTTTACAAAGCAATTTTCCTTCTTTTTTCTGAGTCCAACAGATGGCACTTTCTGTAAACAAAGGCTTGAAAGCTGAAATGCCATTGCCTGAGCCTTTCTCTGAAAAGCAAGACCACCATGTAGTGGGGTCAACAAATACAGCTAATAGTTAATGAAGCTTTGTTTAGACCTCACTACCTTTTGCGACTCTCTGTGATGCACGGCTGTCTCTTGGAAAAAACTAAAAATAAGTCTAGTGAGTGACACAAGTATGTACGGATTTAAGTTTGGTAATGGTTTCACAGGCCAGAAGGGACAGATACCACAGGGTGTCTTCAGCAACATTATTCATTATTAATTGGCCCGTGTTTCCACCAGTTTTGATCAGAACCAATCAAGGATGCATCATCAACTGAGGGCTTTACTCAAAGCACAATGCAAGCAAGATGACAGATCACACCGATTACTGCAAACTTTTGTTTTATTCCAAAAAACGTGGACCTACTATAAAAAAGACCAAAGCGCAATCTTTTGTTGATAATTTCTCTGTTAATGTCTCTTTTGTTACCCCCTAAATCCTCTCCTTCCAACCTGTAAATTATGACACACCCATTGATGTCATCACAGTTTTCACTTCAGTTCAAGCAAAACCTTCTATTTGTTTATTTATTTATTTATTTATTGTTCTAGCTGAAAATCAACTATTTGGGTTCTGAACCATTTTATTTATATGGTAGAAAGGGCCCTAAATGGTTGAAAATCAGGTGCAGGAGCTTGTTTCATGTTGGTGGAAAATGAGTGATAGAGACACCAATGGATGCTTTCAGCAAGTACGTTAACATGTTTTTAGAAAAAGCTGAATTATTGTGTTAGTCCAACTAAAAGTGGACTTTTAAAATACATTTAAACATTTTAGTCCAACTGAAATCGTCCTAAGTAGCATTTCTTAAAGTAGCAATGACACACCTAGATAATGTGGTTTGGGGTTAGTTTACTCTTTCATGTATACGCCTAAACCAGACTTGAGCTGTTCTAGGCATACTTGGCATGCCCCACAGTCCCTGCACTGGGCTTTGACCCGCAAGTTCAAAAGCATAAAATTGTATAAGATGGAAAAAAAGAAAGACACAAAGGAAAAAAAGTAAAGGGCAGAGTACTTACGAAAGGGACAGCACCAGAAAGTTGCTAACTTGTTTGGTATGTGTCCTAATATGACCAGAGGATGGTCCAATAGCAACTAGCTGAAAGGCGGCAAATCACCACCTACTGTGGTCAAGTCGGACACACTTCTGATTCTCCCCCTGGGACAAGGACAAAAGTCCAATTAAATTGCCTAATAGAGCTATCACCTTAACTGATTTGTATCACAAGCTGAGGTGTGACAGAGTGTTGGTATTTGATGACCTGGGAATGAGAACTGGCTGTTGTCTCTGTCTCTCCTCTGCAGCCACATTTCCAGTTGTCCAAACCATTCCTATTGTCCAGCCATCTACCAAATATCCTTGAATTTTCCCTTCTTTTCCTAACACCTGACTGCCATACCCATCTCCTATTTTAACAAAAACTTATACACATACTGAAACAACATGGGAAGTACTACTCTGGATGGCAAACATAGGTGCACCATATTACTACAGTAACACAAATCCTTTGTTCCTATGTCAGGAACAAAGAATCCTTTGTTTCTCCCTCAGTTTGTCATCAGTTGCAATATGTTTTCCTGTTACCTGCCTGCTACAAGTTACCTGTCTTCCTGTTTCCTGTCTGCCGAATGTCTCACTTGGATTATTGTAAACTCTATAGTCATTGTATCATTAAAACACGTATCAATCATTTTACAGGACGTTCACGTCCAATCTTCCTATTAGTTGGGTTTCCTTTATTCATAGTACAATACTAGGTCATATGAGTTTCTCTACTCTTTCAGAATGTATTCATATTTCTTTATCGCATGACTCTTGGCAAAACTAATCAATCTATCAAATCTTTTTCTTGTTTGTCTTTTTTTTCGTTAATTCTTGAATTTGTTGCTCCACAACAGCCACGTGCCTACCAGTAAATCCTATGATTGGTCTTTTTGCTTTTCATGCGGGTCTTCAGGGCCAGAAGGTCAATGTAGAGAATCTGATTGAGGACCGCTGAAGCGCAGAGGAGTCCACCGTGCAGCGCCCCAGCCATGCCGTTACAGAACACATCCTGACCTGCAAAAACACACAGAGACATTGAGTAGGTGTCTCTGTCCAGTCCAGGTCAGATAAAAATGTTTGTCAGTCAGGTCACCTGTCAGGTAGAGTCCATTGATCGGTGTCTGTGGTCTTGTCCTAGCCACGGTGTCTGGGAAGAAGCGCTCCAGGTTGTGTTCAGCACCGTACATCTCACCTCTCGGAGCACCCAAATAGTGACCGTTAGTTAGGGGAGTGGCAGCATCAACCATCACCACCTGAACATAAACATACAAGCAGATTGAAAACAAAAGTACATAAACAGGAGATATTTTACACTTCAACATCTTTGCATTCGCAAAACTTTGGCATACAGGCAAAAGCTCCAGAAAAAGCAAATAGGTGGACACTGAGTTTGGAATATTGTAATACTTAATAGCCTGGGCTTGTAAAAGTGACTGGGCATTTAATTGGGACTAGGCTTTTATTTGAAGTTTGATGGGATACTACCTTGTCTCGCAGCTGAGGGAAAATTGTTAGTGCCCATTCCAGTAGCTCTTGGGCCATGCTGTTTTTCATATCCAGGTAGTCCTGTCCCCTCTTGCCAAGCTTTGTCCCCTCCCATTCCTCGAACCACTCATAGCGAGCCATGGTGAGCAACGTCATACAGGACTTACCTGCAAGAAGGTAACAAGGGGGATAAAGAGAGAGTGATACAAACGTTTGTCTTAAAAGGATCATTTGCTGATTTTCAAACAGAAAACCCACAATTTCGGTAGAATGCATAAATGTACTATGGTAAACTTCCCTGATTCTTTTGATCCATGGTCGCTTATATTTGTAAAACATTCCTTTAGCTACAAAAAAATTATTTAAAAAAAACTTGACGTCATCACAATGTGAAGTCTATGGGCCAAGCGGGAAGTTTTGGGCTGAGCAGGAGGGAGAAACATTTTAAATAAATAATAATGATACTATGAATTTAATACTGCATATCTGCCAGAGAAGAATACAGCGGTGAAGACAACTCACTGACGCGGAAGGCAGTATCACATTTAAGTACACTGAACATTTGTGCACATATGATTTTGTGTTACCTGGGTGTCTGATGTTGGATGTAGGATCTTTAGCAGATGGGAAGGTGATGAACATCATGGGAATATTCCCCAATACCTGCTCTCTGCTCAGAGAAGAGTAATGCTCCATACTTCACACACAGTTGTGGGCACACACAAACACACACAGAGGAAACACAGATACATATTTGTTAAAATAACATGGGATTAGTTTAAACAAGATAGTGTTAGACCATTTCAGCCCATTCTCACTCCCAACTTGTCAAATACTGCTGCTTTGTCAGTGATGTCAGCGTCAGATACCGATGCAAACAGGCACATTTCGTGGTGGTAGGATATGCAGCAGGAGGCAGCAGTTTGTAAAGCTGCCAGCAACTGCAGTAATATATAGAGATAGAAAGTCCCTATAGGGCAGGCAAGAGAGAGGCTGGACGGGTCCAGCAAACCCAGGACTTTCATCTGGACTTCACCCAGGAGCCCACACTTCACCTCCATGTTAACTGTAAACCAAACCATGATGGCTTTTGTAGCCTAAACCTATGGAAAATGTGAAAATTAGGTATTTTATCGATGTTGTAAGTATATTTTGAAAATGTATGTAAATAGCAAGAACTGTAAATTCCCTCTGAAAATGGCAGTGTATTTTTAAATGACAACAGATGCATCAGGATACTTAGCGCATCATGTGTAGATGTGAAGGTCTCCTGACAAAACCCTGGTATTCGTCACGTTGGGATGTGAATGTTTTGATTATTTTAACATAATTAATATTAAAAAACCTACAGTGAGTCCAAGTCATTGTCTTTATACATCCAGAAGTTGGTTGAAACGATGCCAAGCTCCTCTTTGGTTCCATCCAGACCAACAAAGACCAAGAAGGAGCCCATGCCATGACGCACCATACCCAACAGTGACTGGATCTCTAAACACACACACACACACAGACACACACACACACACACACACACACAGAAAATATGCCATGAAAAAACATGGTTAGTGTGAAAAAAGTGCAATGTACCACTTCGCAGGAGTGTTGACTCAAGCCACAAATATGACAACTGAGGCTTGAAAAAGACTTGCAACAGGACTTGGACTTTAACATCAATGATTTGTGAGTATTTTGACTTGAAAAATTTGAAACCTTCCCCAAGTCTCAAAGATTTAAAAGTATATTATTTAAAAAGTATGGCAAAAGTGTGGCAAAATTTCCCATTAATTTCCTGAGTCAGCCACCAACATCACTATTCATTCCAATCTATTTGACATGGAATTCGCCAGATGTCTGACTTCGTCTGAACCAATCCAGCAGCATTCAATTTAATTGCAAGAGAGAACTGTGAAGAACTAAAGTTACGTTACTGAATGCCGGTTGGAGAAAATGATACCAAAGATCATTTCAATTCTATACAAAAACTATGTGCTAGTGAACAAAGAAATAAATCGCAGTATGCACAACAATGCAAGCTGAACATGACACAGGTGCAACAACTTTTAACAAACCTGTTTTAACAAATATATACAAATTAAAAAAAAAAAAAAAAACATTTAAAAGTTTAGGACTTGGGATTTGTCCATCTTGACTTCAATGTCAAGACTTGAGACCTGCTTTTGACTTGCAAAACAATGACTTGGTCACCTCTCTGCCATTTATTGACTTCAAGTGATAAAGTTCACATACTGTGTTACCTGGTGTGTCTTGTATAGGCTTGGGCAGAAACTTCTGGAAGGTGTTGAAGATTCCAGCATTGGAAATGACAACAGGAGCATGGACCTCAATCTCTTCTTGTCCTTTAAGCACCGTCACACCTGACACACATTCACAGTGTTAATCACAAGAAAATATCAACACATTCTCATCCCAAATAGTCACATATTGCTCCTTTTCACACTGCAAATTTGTCTGCACATTATGTTTCAGGTATACTTTTGCATCTATTATTTACATTCTGGAATGCCGCCACTGTGATGTCAACACAAACACATGGTGGGATTACACTGGCAACAAGAGCATGGACGGTTACATTTAGACAAAAGAGGCACATGGTAAAGTGTAGAAAAGAACACCACATTCAGACTGAATGCAAACACCGGACTCCTGTATGAAAGTCCGGGGTTTTCTGGATCCATCCAGCTCCCCTTCCACCCACCCTATAGGGACCTTCATGCTCCTTATATTATGTTGTTGCCGGCAGACACGAAGGGTAGCTTTTGGTATTAGGATCTTAAGCTGAAAGCACTGCAAAAGTGGCAGTATTTGAGGACTTTTGAATGAGACGGGGCTAGAAATATTATTAAAAAATCAAGCATCTTATGAGTGCTGTCCAACCCGCGACACAGGTTTGAAAGGGAAATGTTAAAAACCTGTTTCATTTTATTCAGATCTTAGAGACCACAAAGACACACAACTGACTTGTAATTTGATTATCAAGGCCTCTGATTTGGTTCCCCACAGGACTCAACAGATAGCTCTGCATCATAGAACCTCTCTCCCTCCGCTCCCTCTCACCGTAGGTCTTCCCTTGCTTGTTGAGCAGGATTTTCTGCACAGGAGCCCTGACCAGCACAGCACCACCTGCCTGCTGAATAACAGGGATGATGTGAAAGGCAAACTCGCTGGCGCCCCCCCGTGGGTAATATGCACCACGCTTGTAGTGGTGCAGAAGGAGAGCATTGATCAGAAAGCTGGACTCTTTAGGAGGGACACCTAAAATGACATATAACAGAACATTGAAGAGGATGTACAGACTGACCGTGATCTGTGGTGCATGTGATAGTGCAATGTCAATCACCATAGAAGAGGTAGGCAGACAGTGCCTGCAAGTCCTTATTCTTTGTGAGGCGGGACATTATTTCTGAATGGTTGGTTGATGCCAAGCGGAACACTGAAGAGATGCGATATAACAGGCCGGTCCGAATCAGGAAGTTGACCAGCCAATAAGGTAGGATCTTCAAGGTGGCAATAAGTGGCGTTCGTCGTGAGGCAAGCTGCAAAAAGACGACATACAAGCATATTTTTAAATCAAAAACAACAAATTACTCCATTTTTAAAGCTCCTTCAAAATGAAAAAATGCAGTTTGAAGAGTTACTTAACTCTGCATAGGCGCAAATTGTGAACAGGACACATATTAGAAACATTTAGAATACTGTGCGTGTTTGCTCTGCCCAATAAAACCTTTCTTTGACAGAAATAAGGATATTCCCACCATAAATTGATTTTTAAACTGCTGAAGGACCCCAAACTGAGAGTTTCATATGTGCCCCACAATGATAAAGCAATACCTGCCCCTTGCCCCTGAGTTTGGCTGAAGTAGCTCCATGTGGCTCATCTAGACTTTCCAAATGTTATCAAATCAAAGAGATCAAAATATGATAATTAAACTTGTCATTTGGCAAGGGTTGTGATCCCCACTGATTTACAGATGTCTCTTTTAAAATGTAAATGTATGAAAAAAAAGTCTATTTGTGCCACATGATGTTATGTGATGGATGTAATTCCACTATTTGGCCCATACAAAATTGGCCAGGCACACTTCCTGTGGTATGTACAAAAGAGTGTGCGTGCATTTAATAATTTTATTCAGTCTTTTAAAAACAATTATAGTGGTATATTTTAAACTCTGACTAATTTCCACTGCACTGCTGTGATATGATATTAATAACTATAACACTGTCACAAGGCCCTATTTGTCAGAAGCCTTATGAGGAAAAATACTGGACCTCAAACTCAAAAGGATTGCTGTGACACATATACTGATTTAACTGTATATCGTAGCAGCCAACTTCTGTGACTTAAACTTTAAATGCTCATGACATATTTATTTCTGGATTAAAGATGTGCATTTTTCAGTCTGTTAAGGCAGCTAAGACAATCAGGAGCAACAGATACAATTTGGTTTCATCTGCATAGTATGACAACCAATGATGAGCTTGCAAATGATGAACACTAATGGTAGCATAAACAACAAGAAGAGAGTTGAACTCAAGCTTTAGCCTTGTTGAGCACAAATGTCTGTAACAGAAAGGCTTATCAAAACAAATCAAAATTTTGTTTGTTAATGACCCTCTTCCTACTTTCTCTTTTCATTGCTTCTTATCATACTCATTCATCGATCAGTCATAATCTTCAAAGCCTCCTTCCCTCTTTACCTTCATCAATCTCATGAACTCGTCAATGGCCTCCTCCTCTCCTGGGAACTGCTTCTTCAGACTCTCTGCCATCTCAGTCTTCCCTGCATGGATGTGGTACTCCCTGAGAATGAGAAGTAAGGCAGTCAGAGATGGTTAGATTTTTTATCGTTCAAAGCCGGTTAGGATGCATAGTCCTCAGTTGATATTCTCAAAAGTGTGGAAATACAACACTTTTTAAATGTGGATGAGTTAGAAGCTATAAGAATATTCACAATATAGTTAATGTGGTTAGGTTTTTCTTGTTGTAGGTTTATTGTAGCTGATTACTCCTACTAAGTTCACATTGCAAATAAAATATAGAATCCCACTAAAAGATATAAATAATATAACTGTACAATATGTACTATATGCTAATTATGTCACCTACCTGCGCTGGTCTTGCTGGCCCAGGATCAGTGTGTCAAAGTGCTGCTCCAGTTTTGTGAACTGCAACTGTCCCTCTGTGATTTGATCCAGAGCAATCCTCAGCATGCTGTTCTCGTGAAGCTGACCCAGGTAATGGATACCTGGTGATGGTGTTAAATCAAATTAATTCATAGAATGCTTTTACATGTAAAACATAAAGCTACTTTGACCCAAAGTGTTCAGCGCTACAAATCATTCTTGAGACTAAATTTTTCTTTGCAATTGATAGGTTATGTAGCAGCTGCAAAGAAAGAATGTTGCTGGTGTGTGCGTATACTTTCTTACCAACATCAAACTCAAATCCCTTATTCTCAAAGGTGTGTGTGCAGCCTCCAGCATGATCATGTTGCTCTAGAACTAAAACTCTCTTCCCGGCTTTGGACAAAAGCGCTGCTGCTGTGAGACCCCCGACACCGCTGCCAATCACTACTGCATCCAGAGAAGGGGGAACACGGTCCACACGAAACCCTGCAGGAGAGCACACATTGAGTTTTAAAATCAGTCTGATGGCAAGTTTTGAGGCTGGTCTTGAGAAACCTTTTTTTCAAGACCTTTAACAGAGAGGGTTTTTTTAAGATATTTGGGCATTTTTGCTGTATCTTAAAGTGAGAGGGAGAAACATGAAAGGCAAGGGAGAGTGAGGGCCTGGGATGGACTCACACCAAGGACCACTGCAGCAAGAACTTAGCCTTATGCTCTGCCCGTCTCTCCAGATTTTTAATTTCACCACATTCAAAAGGACCTGGGGCTATGTACAAGTCCTTGTCGTATTAGCCTGTAAAACTGTGAAATCAAACGGTCACAGACATGTAGAGTAACAGGCGCCACTCTTATTGAGCAGCAACACTTCCCCAGAAACTCATTTCTTGTAGACATTTCTCAGAATTTTGCTGATAACTCCAAAAAACTGGTTGAAAACTACTTCTGAGTATTTTCTCCACGCTATAGATGAAGGAAGGCTGTCAGAACCTTAGAATTTTTACAGTGTAATTGTGACAGTGGGTAAGGTTTTACCAAATATAACAATATGTTGATTTTTAAAATGACTATCACTGACAGTAGTACATGAGGCAGAAAGGCTGGTAAAAACCATGTTCCTCTGCCTCCTCCTGAAGCTCCTACTGGCATTTGCAAAAATCACCATTTGCACAGATTTTCTACCCGATGTGACTCCAGAGAACGATGTCTTATTGGCCAGCTGTACTGATTAATAAGCATGAATTTGAGACAATTTAAAACAATCAGCACTAAAACAAGTTTCTTTAAGCTAGTGTTTATCAAATCAGAAGCATCAAAACAATCTATTCCTAATGAGAATATAGGAACAGTGGCTCCCCAGAAAGCTTTCATAAGGGTGGCCAGATGGGGTCAGTGAAAATCTTTGGATGGTACACCAAAACCAAAAGCCATACTAGGATTAAAGGAATTTAATTATGCTGTTAAATGCTATCGTTAGGCAACTAATTATTCCTCATATAGGCTGGTTGTCCTTTTCCTTAAAAAGACAAATAAACAGCTTTAACTTTAAGGAGAATATGGAGTGTAAGGTATAAAATATTTACTGGGAACAAGCCTCGAGTTTAGGGGAGACTTATTGGAACCCATTCCAATTGTTCCCCTCTCCAAAATTTACACCAACTTTGGACTTTTTTTTTGCCACATTTCAGACAAGCTATGCCGACATAGTTGGTCCACTGGATGCCTTAGGTTGTCTGGTTTCACCTTAAAAAATAAGCCTCCGAACACAGGAATCTCCACTATAATCACCGCTTGATTTGCTTGTCATAAATGCTTATTCATGGTCCCCAGTGGATACTTTTTCAGCACCATTCATCAGTCTTCACTTACTCATTCAAATAACTTAAAGTGGAAGCAAATCGTGCCCCGTGATTGTACTTCCATTTATTTGTGATACCAGAGACCATGCTTTCAAACAAAAGCCGTCCTATTTCGATGTGAACCAAATCCCACTGATCCGTAACAGCAGAACAGGAAAACATGACTACAGCGTTGCATCAGAAAGTGAATGGGTGAAGATATAATTCCATGATCTATCTGATTTTTGAAATTTGCTTCAAAAGTGAGTAGGGTTCATCCTCTGACCATGACAGCTTGAATCCCAGGAAAACTGAATATAAACTGTATGCACCTAGTAGCTGTTGAGTTATTTTTGTCTGGGCTGATTAATTTAAGAACGTGCCTGAAGCCACCAAGAGATCAACAGTAAGTCATGCTTTTGCCTGATTTTTAACAGACCTTTCTGCAAGTCTCTCTGTTCCCTTTTTCCCATCACTTCCAAAAAGATTCCAAAATCTGGCTATTTAGTAGTAGTGGAGTGTTGAAAGTTAATTCAGCATATTCAAATCATCAATATTCAAGATTCTGCATCAGAAAGAACCTTTCTTACCTCTCTTCAGTCTGTCGTCCCTCTGCTTGCTGTCGATGACCAAGGGTCCCGGTGGCCTTAGGCATTTTTCGTTGAACACCTTGTAGCGTTGCCCGGTGATCAGGAAGAAAAGGACAATCGCTAGCAGCAGTACGCAGCTCAAAATACCAAGCAGCCACCACCACATCGCTATAGAAAACTGCACCAACAATACAGAATAGAGGAACTAGTTAAAATGCAGACAAAAGCACAGAATGAGAGAATATTCCAGAAAGGGCAGAGGATGAGGTAGGAGGGGAGTTTGAAGAGAAACACAGAGCAAGCAAGGCTTTCCCTCAAAAAGAGCACCGAACTGCAGAAATGAGATAAGTGAGGGGTGAAGAGAAGGAAGTAGAGGATAGATGCTTATAAGTTTCATGGGACAATGAAAAGGACATGTAACACATGACATGATGGAAATTCTCATTTTACAAAGATCAGAGCAGATAATGCATTTGCCTCGCCAAGAACATGAGACTGGCAGGGAAGAGAGGGCCAATTGTTTGGTTACCTCTTCAGACTGCACTCAGCTGGCATGCGCACACAGTACCAATTCGTTATTCCTTTATCAAACTGCCTTAGGATGACTTGTTTGTACAAAAATCTCACTGTATAGCTAAAATGACACATGATTGTGAACAAAGATGCTTTCAGAGCTGAGATGGTGTGAATGAAATATGTTTTGGCCAGTTGGCTTTCTGAGTAAATGGGCCAAGATTTATATTCATGACTTCTTCAACTGAGCATCCCAGACGGCTGTTTCAGAGTGATAAAAAATCAAGTTCCACAAGACTGTAAATCAGTACATGTTAATTCAGGTCAACATCAGTGTTCTTTAGGTCTGTGAGCTATGACCTGTACAGTTTCATATTTTCATCTAAAGTTAAATCGGCCTTTCCTGGGTTTCAGGGTATTCAGGACTTAGCCAGGACCTGTGTAGGGGAGTCCAGGGGGATCTTCCCTTGGGAATTTTTTTGATATTTTTTTTTAAAGCACTCTTGGGCATGTTATTTACACTCACAGCACTTGTCTTAATAACTGAAATCGCAAATGTGTGTACCTCAATAAAGAGTTATCAGGCGGATTTTCATTACAGACTTGTGCAAAACTTAAGGGACGTTTTTTCGAAATGTTGATAAAACACATATGCGAGATAACAGTGTTTCTGTTGAGTGATGTAATGGGACTTCTCCTCTCACCGCATTAAGGTTATATCTATTGTGGCCACCGCACTAGTTGTCATTATTTCCAATCGAAGGTAACAGAGGCGGGTTATGCGAATGATAATTGAAAAGCAAGCCTCTTACACGTGGGAGTGTCCACATGAGGGATTCCTGGGAGGTGAAAGTCCGCAATTTCGCAGAAGCATTATGGATTCAAAACGTCCAGATGATCTACTCAACTTTTGAAGAGATATGCGATGCAATAACACCTTATGTAGTGTCTGTAGCATCACGCCCGAGGAAGCCAGTTCCTACCAACAAGGGTATAGCCATAGCAACCCTTGAACACGGACAAAAAATGGTATACAAACCTCAGAAAGAGTGCGAGTGCGAAAGAGTCTCTCTATTTCTTGACTAGTAACAATAGCAGTAGTAGTAGGTGTAGCCAGCATCTGAGGTTATCTATGAGACAAGGCAGCACAAAGGCTCCGGAAAAGAAGCAGAGTTAGTGATATGCAGTGATAGGACATAAATGTTTATGAATAAATAGAGAGAGGAGCTCAGTGTATCATAAGAAGTCCCCTGGAAGACTGGGCCTTCATCAGCCTTACTAGGGGCTGGTTCAACTCAAGCCTGAGCCAGCCCTAATTGTAAGCTTTATCAAAGGGAAAAGTCTTAAATCTACCCTAAAATGTGGGTCTGCTCAATAGAACTGACTATCTACAGTAAAAAGCACAGAATCAATATTTATTCAGAATTAATAATTTATTCAGTATAGACAGAAGCATGAACAACAAGGTCACAAAGTTCAAGCTCGATTCACTGTTCATTTTTAGGGCCATGTGTGACTGCTGAGATTTTGTTTAAGGTTTTAATTTGAAATGTAGACTATTGAGTTTAAACAAGCGGTGGAGCAATACTCACCCTGTTAAAACAATTTTGTAATACATTTTTCTACGCTGGGAGGACCTTTTGTAAAACCTATGAAATGAATCCAGATGATGTCAAAGTGATGTCATCAGGATTATGCTGGTTTGGGACTCAAGAATAAATTGTATAACAGCCAACCTGTGCTATAAACTGGGGGGAGTGGGGTTTGAAAGACACGAACATTTACCAGGCAAGAAGTTTTAATGGAGATGCTGCTGAGCTGCCTTATGGGAAATGTAGCATTCAGGGATTTTGATACATAACAAATAATAAAAAGCAGGATATCTCCATCTATGCTGCTTCAATTCTGACTTTTTTTTTTTTTTAAAAAAAAAAAGGTTTTAAATATGTCTCCTGTAAGTTCTCCCACTTAAAGGAAGTGCAGTACTAAATCACTGGAGAATACCTTTAAGGTAACATTCATATTTAATTTTAAATTTATTGCTCTTGCTATGGAGCATTTTAAGAATGAAAATCCTTCAAGTGTATTAGTATTTAGTACATATGGTATACAGTGTACATATGTACCGTAAACCTTTACTTCAAGCTATCTCATATTTCATTGATTCAAACAGATAATTGACAGTAAGGAGTGTTTTTTAGAAACTGAAGACCAATTTGAAATCTCAAATTACTTTAGTGTTTTGGTTGCACTTAAATTTACATAAGTAATTAAAGATAAAGTGACAAAAAATGTTTTTATTGCATTTGTGAGAGTTCATAGAAAAAGGACACAGTGAGGTTTTGGAATGTCCTCAACATCAAACACTTGAGAGATCCAAATATAGCTGCCAGACAAATATCTGCGGTTTTTACGCCACTTTTAAAGACTAAAGCATCAATATAAATGTCAGCCACTAAAAATTTCTCCTTGACACAGCTGAGAACAACTGGTCTGAGGAGCGTTTACTTGTCGGTATTTGTATATGACAAACACCTGTTTTTCTCAGTCATTGCTGAACATTGTGCATCAAAAGCATTCAGTTCGGTAGCTGCCACAATAAAAGATCTTAGTACAAACAAGCTGCTCAAGGAGCGTTCTGCAGTTGGCACCATGTACAGTGTTACATGTACAGTGGCCCAGGAGTGCACAACACATTAGAAAAGTGCAAGAAAAAAAGGGCAAGTTTGTTGAAATTTAAATGGTCTTCATACTTTTTCGCTTTTATTTTGGAGTACTTCAGTTTGTCGGGTTTCTGAAACAATTTTTGTTTGTGTTGTTAACTCCTAGGCGACTGCATACATGTCTTTACTGAGAGTTATCACAAAAGTGTCACATACTGTAAATACTAGGCAAGAATCTCAAAGCTACTGAATCAGTATCTATTATATGTTTTATATCTACATGCTATCTACAAACTGCTTGCAACCGAGTTCATAAATACAACAATACGTCTTATTCTAAATCAAAAATACAAAACAAAAAGTGCAAATTAGGAATGATGTTATGAGTGTTGAACAAAATCCATCTAGTGAAATACAATGCTGTAGTGAAAGAGAACCTCTGTGTGTTATGTGTGTATTTATATGTTGATTGGGTTAAAACTATGCAATGCCTCCTCTATCAACCATACTGGGGGTCACTGGGTACTTTTGTGTTAATGTATTCTCACATATTTGATTTCTGCTTGATGACTGAATGTGATGGCTGACTGCTTTAGCACCAATAAATTAACAGGGATACTGCTAGAAGGCAATGGTGCTGTAAAGTCTATTACCAAGAAGCAAACTTTCTGTCGAAGAGATAACCTCTAATGTATGTTCTATGAGTTTTTTAAGCCATTTTAGGTTGATGAGGTGCAGCATCTGCCGAGCCTGTGTGGCATGTTCACACCAAAATAGGGTACAGCAAAATACTTTGTTCTAGAAGCTGTTTCCAGCCCAAATGTTGGAAGAAAATATTGGCATTGTATGTTACTGCAACACACAAATCCTGCATATATCACATCAACATTTCTAAAGGGGCATACTATACGAGCTGTGTGTCATCAAGACAAGGTGGAGATGATGGATGGCTTATTATGCGAGATGACTGCCAAGCTGCAGACCACTGCTCAAAACCAACAAACAATAATCCCTAACAGATTTAACAGTTGTTATATTGTATAGAGTTGTTATTAAACGTCAAACTTTTGTAGCGGTTTAGCCTTTTGTTCATATGACAGCTGCGTTTTTGGTGGCCCGAAACCATAAACTTTCCAAACCGGGTTCCAGGTTGTAATCTTTTAAAAACGCAACCCTTTCTGTTGCCATGTAAACTGGCAATGTGTGGATCCTTTGAGAATGGTGACGTCACTTTGCGTGTGTCATTACAAAGTAACCTCGCCTGGCAAGGATACTACAGCGTATTCAGTTGTTTTTGCTGATCCATGTACATTAGGGTTGTTCTTACAATGTTATCATATGGACATGGACATATGGACATATCATATGTTTTTTTTTTTAGACGCAAAGGAAAGACTTTTCCCTTTTTACTCAGGCTGTTCTCATCTAGATGTGGCATTAGTGAGTCATTACTGTGTTTTCAGAGACTTTTTAGGTTCCAAATATGGATGTTTTGTAATGACCCACCATTGTTTTGCCAGCAGGGATAGTGTCATGAAAAGCAGTTGCTTTTAACCGACACATCGCTTTATTTCCTGCTGAAGGAGTGGCACAAAAAGCTATTGCTTTTTACCGAGACAGCACTTGTTTTCCTAACTATAACCAAGTTATTTTTGGGCCTAAACATAGCCATGCGTAAACCATGGCATTGCTGAATCTAGGGATGGTAACAATTAATGGATGTTCATTGAAATGGTTGTTAAGAATCTAATCGAACACGTGAAATTTAAGCGATTAAATGATGTCAGTTATATCGAATATTTTGCTGTGAGCTTTGATTGACGAAAAAAACACTTTTGGTACTGTGTAAAATAAGCCAATTTTTTTCTGTTTTTTAAAATAACAATTAATTGACTGCTAATTTTACTAATAATCAACTAAGGAAAGAAGTTTCATTGTATCTGCTACACAGTAATGTACAAATGCTACGTATACATGGCTTACAGAAATGTACAGCGCCAACATTTTTCTGCTTATTGGGTTGCAGTGATGTGTTTAGTCACAGGGCTATCTGGTGAACTGTACCTGGTCAACTAACCGCTTACTCTCTAGTTAGTCGGTCATAACAGCTCTCTAGGATTCCTTGTTTTCTCTCTACTGCCCTTTTTACTCCATCTGGTAAGTTATTGTACACCATTTTATTCAAAATAAAGGGGAAATTAAGTTGTCTGAGCTAAAAAGATTATTAACATTCAGTTAACAAACTCCTTGTTTACAGACAGAATGAGTACATAGTTTATAAAAATTGTCTACTGGCAATGAGCCATCAATGGCAAATAGACGGCGATTTAAGTAAAATGTAGTCGACCACGAGCCTATCCAGTATCCTGTAAAAACTCACAATAAAGCTGGAAATAACTACCTAAGTGGACTTTCAGAATGACTGTTATACTGCCCTTTTCAGGTCTTCCACTGTGAGTTGATCACAATACAAATAAACAGTTCTTCATTGGACCCCCAGGGTGTTTCTAGATGTGGCATTTTGTTTCTCCATCTGCTAGATGACAACTGACTTCAATATATGTACATATTTGAGGGCTTTCAGTCTTTTCATTTCCTGTGTAACTGTTTGTGTTTTTCACGCCCGTGTGTGTGTGTGTGTGTGTTTGTTTATGTAACTACATTAAACAAGGAACAAGATATGAAAGGCGGCCTATGCTCGCAGCACAGAAAAGAGTACAGATGGACTGCGAGGTTTGCTTGTGATACTAGCGCTCAATCACACGTGATTTGTCAAGTATAACATTCTCTGATGAACATTTTCAACATGAGGAAATCTGTTGGCATCTGCATTTATTGTGCTTTACACAGCAGCTGAAGAGTTGCAAGTGTCGGTGTTAGAATTATTTCAGTGCTGAAGCTGGTGTTTCTGAGGGCTGGACGAATTTGTAAAATAATTTATCATAACAATGTAGTGTTGACAATTATAGAAATTGCTTATCTATTGCGATTTCATGTTATTGTAAATTATTGTAAATTGAATATATAAGCATTTTTAGATATTTTTGTGGTGTCCTGTCATTATTGTAATCACTTAAGGTCATACGTTTAGCAAATCAATTGAAAAACAAAAAACTAGCCCTCGCAGCTCAGAGATGTAGTGCGACCATCAGTATCAACCTCTCCATTTATGAAATGTAAACAATGACAGTCTGCTGCTGATGATCGTCAGTAATGGCACAAATCATTTAAAAACGTACAAAAGTCTTTGCTCTAAAATCCATGCACAAACAGGGACACACATACACACACCTGCAACCGCACTCACACATACACACACACTCACACATTGTCCTTTTACCTTGTGTCCAGGTAAAATCTGTGAACAACTTCATTCACCCCATTTCTAGTCCCTCCTTCCTGTCCTTCTGTCCATCCCGTTTAAATAATGGATGTTGTATTCAAATACTTTCAGGAAATATCCTGTAATTTCTCTACAAAGCAGTTACTTTAGCAAGAAAATGGGTTTCTGGTGCTAAGCTACTGCTATGGTCACATTTAATCTGTGTTGAAACTTCCAGTATTTAAACAGAGGCATATTTTGAGTGCCTTTGTTACCCCTCTGCCTTCCACAGCCTCTCTAGAACACCCAGGTGACAGGGACCCACTGCGGGTTTTTAGCAACCGTTTCTAGGGCGGCTTTGACGGTGCGGTAGGTCTCGTCCAGGTTGTCGTTGATGATGCTGAGGTCAAAGTAGTGACCGTAGGCTGCCTGAATTTTAGTGCTTTCATTGCACGTCCTCTGCAGCTCTTCATCCTAAGAATGGAAAACACAAGATTTGGTTTTGCATGTCCTTTTTGGATTGTTATTGTAGCCATAGCACCTCATTTTTGAACTATTCCCAGATCATACTGAGCTATGGTGCTACATCTTGAGCTGAAAATGTTAGTTTCCTTTTTATGTGTACAAACATATCACCAGTGTTTCTCACCGTCAGTGTCTTGGTAACCACCCCTGCCTCTACAGCGGAGTGGTTCATTGCCTTCAGCACCTCAAAATCTGGAGACTGAAGGAACACCACGTAGGGCAGGAACTCCGAGGTCCTCAGCACTTTGAGAGACTGAAATACAGCGTGAACACACAAACACACTATTTGGAACAGAGTCTTTGAGAGTTTCAACCACAGGGGATTCCAGGCTGGTGACAATGCATGACTAACTTTGCAGGGGCTGAATTACACTGTGGGATGGTGGGTTTTTCCATCAATTCTGGCACATGTCTAGCACTTTTAATGCGGGAAATTCCTGCACACTTTTAGAGTAGTGTCTAATAAATTTTAGCCATAGGGAAATAGAAAAAATTCCACCATCTCCCAGGGGTGGTGACATAGTTAATTTGCTGCTTTGCACAGAGACATACTGGATTCACACACAGTTAAGCTTTTTAGCTTAAATCAAGAAATACATTTTTCAGGTTCTTTTTATTTGTTACAAGTGATGGATGCAGTAGTTTTACTTTTTATATTTTGTACTTTTTACATTTGTTAGTTTAAGAGATATCTGTGTTTTTTTTGTTAATGATGCAACAGTGGTGAATGGGTTGTGGCATCAACAAAGATCTGAAATCCTATTCAACCCATTATTCAATGAGAACTGCTCACTTGTTGAAGGGATGGAGCTGCAGCAAAACATATTTTAGCCACCTAAAAAAATCAATGTCAGTTTAATTGTACACTACATTTGAATATTTTCTTCTCGTTACCTTATACAATAGTTGACTGAGGCAGCGGTAGAGCAGCAACTCTGCTGTTCAGTGGAGTGAAATGACTGTTCTTTCTCAATGGAGTCTGTTTGAACAACTTCAAATCCTTGTCAGTAAGGACTGTTTTACAGCAAGGTAAAGCAGTAAAAATATTCTAAATATAGTGTACACGTAATTTTTTTATTTTTTAGGTGCTTAAAACTAATCACTTAAGGCAGAGTTTCCTCAGCACCATTCAATTATATGTACATGATACAGTGGTTTTCTAACCCAAAGTTATTGTAAATAAACAGTTAGAATTGTGATGAACTCTATACCATCGACTGTATAAATAATATACGTTCATAGCAATTAGCTGAAAGGGGGCATATCTCCACCTGCTGTGGTGGAGTTGGACATACTTCCATCAATAAATTGATTCTCCGCTGGTGTTTGTATATTGGCACAAGAACAGTAGTCCAGTTAAATGGCCTAATCGAGCTATAACCGTAGGTTGACTAAACTCTGCATGTAAACATATTGAATGATGTGAAGATGAAAGGATGCAAGCATCAAGGACTGCTAGTGAAACTCGATTGAACTAGCACAATCAGTGGTATCACTGCTGAAACATCTTTAAGCCTCAGGATCCTGAGACAGGTAGCGGTTACATTACTAAGGCCAAGCAACAGTCCAAAGACACAATTAAGCCTATCTGCTTCGGATTATATCCGTAGCTCACACTTAAAATTGGTGAAATAAGCCGCTTGATTTGCTAAATACACAGCAGTGTGCCCTTTACCAGCTGTCGTTGCTAAAAGTAAACTTTAAGTCGCCACTCAGATGGCGTTTCTCATACAACAGGGAAAATACAGAGCATGACGACAGGGAGAAAGAGACAACAAATTACAACAATGTATATAGTTCAGTTTATGCATTCATTCATTTCAAATTATTAGTGTTGACATAAAGAAGTAGTACTTCTATTTGAGTCGGCTTTGCATGCATTTTTTAAAATTCGTATTGGCTTTTTTATATGTTAAAACACTGTGTTAAATTGCTGTCTAATGTGTTGTGTGCATACCTGAGGGTTGGCGTCCAGAATGCAGACGCGTCCTGCCTCCACCACCTCATGTATAGAGTCGATCTTGATTCCATACAGGCTGCCGTCATACTCTCCGTGTTCAAGGTAGCGCCCGTTCTTGATGTCAGTCTCCATCTTGCTGCGGCTGGTGAAGGCGTACATCCGATTCTCACGATCTTCCTTTTTGGGCTTCCTGGAGGTGTCTGCACAGACACAAAAACCCAGTCAGTCACTGATGCTTTTCATCTCCCCTTATGATTCTCATAACGAAGCTTGTAGTTTGTTACATAACATATAACTTTCCCTCAGTATGACACATAACATCTGTATCAACTTGTTTCTATTTACGCAGAAATTTAATGAAATTTCCACCATAATGTACCTAGCAACAGAGTATTTTAGCATATCAAATCAATAGAATTCTTTCATGTATCAAATTTCATACATGGAATGGTGGTGCCAAACAGTAGTGGATCCCTCAGCAGAAGCTTGTTCTTCAGTCTCCGTCGCCCGACACCCTGGGCACCAATCAAAATCAGAGTTTTCCTCTTGAAAGGTGGGACCTTGGCCACCTCTTCGTAGAGCAATATCTCATGTCTGTCGAACTCTGACAGAGGAAGAAAGAGAGAAAGGATTAATAAAATTACCGTCACCTGGTTTTATGCCTCCACGCATCAGTCAAGTTACACTTACAGTTTACATCCATGTCTGAAAACATGGATGTCTCAAACAAATAATTTTTCCTCAAGGTGTTCTTGAGATATCGCCTTCACAACAATGGGACAAATGCAAGTTCACAGTTACCTCGACCTTTGACCTATTGCCATCAAAGTTGAATCAATTTCTCCTTGAGTCCAAGTGAACCTTTGTGCCAAATTTGTAAAAATCCCCTTCTAGAGATGCCGTGTTCATAATAATGAGATAGATGACATCGTCACAGACCTATGACCACCAAAGACAAATCAGTTCATCAGTGGGTCCAAGTGACGTTTTTGCTAAATTTGAAGGAATTCCCTAAAGGTTTTTCTTGAAATATTGCTTTTACAAGAATGGAACAAATGCAAGATCACAGTGACCTTGACCTTAAACCTATGACCACCAAATTCGAACCAGTTCATCCTTAAGTCCAGTAAGTAAACCTTCCTGTCAAATTTGTAAAAAATCCATCAAGGTGTTTATGAGATATGTCTTTCACAAGAAAGAGAGAAAAGGTCACAGGGACCTATGACTACCAAAATCTAATCTGTCTAGAAGTGGGTCCAAGTGGACATGTGTGCTAAATTTAAAGAAATTCCCTTAAAGTGTTCTTAAGATATCAAGTTTATGACCACTGGATGGAAGGACATTCTGAAAGCGTAATGCTTCTGACCACAGCTAAACCTGGAGGCATAAAAAGAAAATTCAGTGAGGTAAAAAGGAGGTGAACTGTTTACAGCGAGATACAATAGCACACAAAAAGCATTAAATCTAACAGCTTGACATGAGTGTAGGTTTGTTGATGACCAAGGTTTGGTAGCTCTCTTAAAAGCCATGAGATTTGCAGCGGATTTCAAGAAATCAGCTTGCAAGTTCCTGAACTTTGTTCCTTTTACAGGAAAAGTTGTCTCAGCAAAAAATGTTCTCTTGATGTTGTTGCAAAAAGGTTGAGGAGCAAGTTCATTTTAACATTAAACATGAACTTTACAGTAATCAACTAAATTTGCAAAACTTAAAGTCTTAGCATTTTTGTGTTTAAGTACATTATTTCACTACAGGGACTGACAAATACTAACACATTTCAGAGCACACGCTTAATTACCTGCATTTTTAGTGGTCACGTACATCATTTTCTTCTTCTTCTTCCCTCCAACACCAGTACAAAGATTTCCTGTCACATTAATGGAGCATAGTGTTAGTGAGGACACTGAGGTCAGGCTTGCTTTAGCTGACTGTCATCTTTCATGCCTTCCTATCACTAGTTCATTCATTGGAGCTGTGTGCCAAATTATTTCTCAGTCGGGACAATTTCCTCCGCTACCAGTAGATGGTAATTCACTGAAACCACCCAAGACGCAATGGTATCAATCATCTCCTCTGACTTTCCCATCATGATTGGTGGTTATTATTAGTGTGTTAAATTGGAAATATGTGACTCTCACATCTCTTGCCTTTGATGTCATCCTCTGCGGCACTCTGTCATGGTGATTGTCTTTCACATCTACAGCTTCTTTAGACATCATGTTACTTGTTTTACACCTACTGCAGAGCAACAACATTTGGAGTTTGGGGGATCTTGAATTTTAGAAAATACCGTAACTCTTATTAACTCCATTATTCGCCTTGTTGCAGCAGCCTATTGGCAAATGAGATGACGTTTGCTGATGGCAGTGGCCCATGGTTTTCTGTTGTGTCACATCAATTTTGTTTAGACTAAAAAGCAGAACTCGAGACTAATGGTGTCCCATCCTCCCGGAGACAACAGAAAATGGAGATAAACAGTGATCTTATCCAGAATGTCTTTGAGAACAAAGAAAGCTGTAAACTCTATTGATGCCTCAGAGCATGCAACCTTTTGTTTCCCTGGTAATGCTACATTTGAAACCAATCGTGTTGAAATCAACACCAGGAGAGCTAGTTAATGTTAGCTGTTAGTGGCCAGTGGTCGGAACAAACAGCTAATGGAGGCAGCACTGAGCTACATTTTGATGTGCTGAAGGGCTATTAAGCAAAAATGAGGACCTGGTGAAGGTAAATTACGTTATTGTGATGTGTTCAATGTAATCTTGTGAATTCGGTCCTTGGTGAAACATTTAAATAAATAAATCTGTTTGAGGGAGAAATTTGATGTTTTCACAGCAATTTATATAATAGAAATTATGATATTAAATATAAATATTATAGTATTTAGATTTAAAAGATATTGTAAAGTTGATCATTGGTGCTTTCGTAACTGATTTACATAATGAGATTTTATATATATATCAGTAATGTAGATATAATGATTATGTGATAGAGGCAAAAATCTGAAACAGCTAGAACAGTCTGGTAGTTTCAGAAAATTTCATCACTTTAATATCATGCAGCCTTTGAAAAAATAACATGAAAAGACAGCATTTCTACTATGATATCAAAAAAATAAGATGATATCTAGTCTCATATCATGATATTCATATAATATCTATCATTTGCCCAACCCTATGACTGTTGATTGATAAATGATTATATATAGTAGAAAGGCTTTTGATGCAGTTATTATTGTTAATAATGATTTGCATGAGAGTGGTTATGTTACAGGTTGTTTCATAAATTTGCATGATTGAATTTCCGCTCATTTAAAGGTAGTGTAATGAAGCTGACTGACTAAAAATGTTAAATTGTTTTTTTTTTTCAAAATGAAGATTTCTTTGATTCCCCCTTCAAATGGGGGAATAATTAAAAATCAAATAGGAAAAACAAAATAAACAACAACAACAAAAGATAGGTAAAGCTGATGGGCCATATTGTTATTTTAACATTGTTACCAGCCCATAATTTCACAATGGGCATATTATCTCTGATCAAATTGTAATTGAAATTTTTATGACATTTGCGTATGCAGACATGGCATTCCACCACCAGATGACAGTATAAAACAGCAAACAGCTGAAGATGGGAACAATGGCACACCATGTACAGTACCAAACACTGAAGCTACATCTTCAACTCTCAAGCAGACTGTGTTAACCCTAAATCCCACATGAAGCAGTCAAGGGCTTTTCATGTATCACTCATGCATGAAATAAACAATTAAAAAGGTTTATTTACTTAATTCTCCAATCTGCTTCCTGACATTGTTCTATTCATTTTTTATTATTTTATTTTTCCGCAATTAATAACAATTCTTTGTTGATCATGATTATCTTTTCTTTGTTCTACTTATTCCTTCTTTTCAGTTACCTGCTGGCGCCAGTTCAACGTCTCTCTTGACAAACGCTTTCCTCTTCTCCTCCAGCATCTGACTGGGGATCAGTCCCGCACTACCACCCTCCACATGACAGGCCTGTATAACACACACACACACACACACACACACACACACACACACACACACACACACACACACACTAATGAATGAGAAACACTAATGGTCCTGTGGCTTTATTACATTTTAATTTGAGTAAGATCTGAGACTGAACAGCTTTCTGCCTTCTGTAGAATCACCAGGACACAAAAAGTGAACGTTTGTACTAATGTTGTTTTTGTACTCCACCTGCCACCAGTTGACGTCATCCTGGTTGACTATCTGCAGAATGTCTCCTGTCTCAAACCTTAAGCCTGCCTCTTTACATGGAATCAAGTTGTCGTTGGCTGGGTCATAGTCATAGTGACACTTAAAGAACACCTGGAGAAACAGATAAGGACATATATATCCTCATTTGACAATTTTATCTATTTAATTTTATTTCTGGTACATTCAGTTATCCACAGTCACCAGCAACACTTATCACTGGTGGTATGACCATGTGTGTCTACACTGTGTGTCGTGTTTGTATCTGTCACCTGTCTTGGCGGTATGGCTTCATGATAGCTGGGCAGTATCTTCAGAACTACACTTCCACTGGCTGCTTGCAGCTCCTCCTGCAGCACCCTGGCATCCTGGCCCACCTCTCGTCCATTCACCTGCAAGCACATGAGTAAACTAAATTTATAAACTGACACATCAATAGCTAATGATGTCCAAATGAAGCTTCATCAAACATTAGTTGTATTTTTAACCCCGCTAGATAACACGCTTGGTAAAAAAAAAAAAAAAGGCTAAAGAAATGGCAATTCAGAATGCTTTTAGCACTTTGTTGAAGAAATGCTGCCATCTAGTGGACTCAGAGAATTTTAAAAAAAAGTTCATAGTTCATAGTGATTTCCACATGAAGCTTCATTTGGATATCAGTATTAATCACTGAATTTGGTGCACCTGTAATGGAAGAGCATAGTGAGCCAAAAGCATTACAATAGAGGTCCCAGAACAGAGCCTTGAGGCACTCCACAACTAAGATCAGACAAGGACATTAACATATGTGTTTACCTTTTGACAGAGCCAGGCCTTCCCCCCGTTTCCCCTAACCATCTTTTCCTTGTTTCCACTGCTTTAGTTCTATGGTATGCTAAGCTAAGTAGCTACTGGCGGTAGCCTCATATTTAGTTTACAGATAGAGTTAACAATATCCTATCTAACAAATGAAGAAAGTGACTAAGCTTACTCGCCTCAAATTATGTGTCTGGAAAGATCAAAACTTTCAAAAGTAAAGGAACAACTAATGTAATTTCCAGCCCCCCCCACCCCCCAAAACACACACACACACACACACACACACACACACACACACACACACACACACAGACACACAGAGACACACAGACACACACAGACACACACCATAAAGCCAAAGAATATAAGGCAGGCATGTCAAACTGGTCCACAGGGGGGCCGGTGTGGCTGCAGGTTTTTGTGCCAACCAACCAAGAGCACACAGTTTGACCAATCAACTGTCTGAAGACGGAGATCAGTTGATTAAATGAGTCAAGTCTGGTGTGCTGCTACTTGGTTGGAAACAAAACCTGCAGCCACACCGGCCCCCCTGTGGACCAGTTTGACATGCCTGATATAAGGGGTCTATAACGGGCTACCTTACCTCTTTGATGATATCTCCTACATGCAGTAGCCCTTGCTGGTCTATCATCCCTCCATGGAGGATGCGGGCTATTATCAGCTCACCACCCTCCACCTTGAACGTCACTCCCTGAAACAATGAATGCTTGCTTTTGTTTCTATCAGTTCAAAAAAATAAATCAGCATTTACAATAGGAACTTAACCCAGACTACACATGATCTATTGTTTTATTAAAATCACAGCAGTCAGGAATCAGCAACTTTTCCCAACTTACTTATTTCTATGTATTTCCACTGTGTCTTTGATTTACTTAATAAATGCTTATATAACAAACATGAAGAGTGTTTACAGGAGAAAGTGCAAATCAGCATGAAATTAACTCAGCTGCGTAGACTGTGTTTTATTCTTAAATACGTTACCTACCAGGTGCTCCCCAGCCACTTTGCGTATGCCCACCATGCGGATGGCGTCAGGCGGCAGGTGTGTGTTGTGTGCTTGGCTGTCCTCCTGCTCATGATCCACAAAATCACATGGACTGGGGGGTGGGCTGTCACATGCCTGCGACGCCACTGAATCATGAGTCTCCAGAAGAGACTGAAAAGCCAAATGGAAGAATTTAATATTAGAAAGAATATCACAATCCGTAACACTATTTCTTTTTTAACAAAGTGTGTAAAGAAAAAAGACTCAAATCTTTCCTGCGTGCAGAGGGTTAACAGCTATTTTGTTGGTTATAGTTACAATCCACATGAAGGACATTTTGATATTGGGCTATATCTTTTCATTTTTTGACATGAATGACATGAATATGTGTGTGTTCTACACCTGGAAGTGAGGCTGTGTGAGTATGCGGGTGAGCTCAGCTGCAGTGTCGGAGTGGTGTGTGAAGGGATCCAGGTCTCTGAGAATCTCCTGCAGGAGTTCCACATTGTTCTCCCTCACTGGCGAGGGACGCGGTTCCTTCAGGCTCTCCTCTTGCTCCTAACACACAAAAGCACACGTCTCTTCACAAGTACATACAAATAAACAGATTAGTGTTTCCCCTTTGATAATAATAATAATACCAATAATACTAATAATAATAATACTCAAAAATCAATGAAAATCAATTTCGATCCTGGGACACAATTATTTCAAGGTTCATATGGAATGGTTGAAGGCCTAAAATCAAATTTGAAACATTACAGATTGGGAAAGGTGCAGGAGGTATAGCACTACCAAACCTCAAGATATATTGTCAGGCAGCACAAGTCAGACCAAAAGTCTACTGGTGTACAAAGGATTATGACACAAAATAATAAGATTTACAGCGATATATACAAGGAAAGGAAATATACAGCTTCATAGGAGACGGGAATGATGCAAAGGATATACTTCAGCAGGTAGATGCAGTCACTCGGTTCACATTACAATTGTGGTTTAATTTAATATGAAAATGTAAACTCGAGAAAGAACTCAAGCTAACTCAATGGATAGCCTATGATGAACATTTCACCCCAGCTACTCTTGATCTAAGGTTCAAACAATGGATTCCACATGGTATAACGGCACTGCACTGTAATAAAAGATGGGAATGTTATGAGTTTCCAGGAGTTAAAACAAAACTATACTTTAAGCAACCAGGACCACATGAGATATTTGCAACTGAGGGACTATTTTGATACAGAAATAAAGAATAACGTAAATTTGGATGAAAATGGGATAATCAGAACTATAATTGGAGTTTACAATTCAAAGAAATATTGGATAATATCTACATTATATGAATACCTATTAGAGAGAGGAGGAAATACAACACTGAATGTAAAACTGAAGTGGGAAAAATAACTGGGTGTGAATATTACAAAAGATGAATGGTTGCATATTTGGAAAACACAACAGTCCACAACATCCTCACATACCTGGAGAGTGCATTGTTGGAAAAATGTAATCATATTCTTTATTACACCCCAGATTAAAAGCAAATATTACACAACCACGTTGGAGAAAATGTGGGGCAGTAAATGTTGATCATAGCCATATATTTTGGATCTGTCCTGAAATTGTACAATTTTGGATAAATGTTCATTGGGCCATTAACCAAATCCTGTGCTATGTTATAATCGAGAACATGTGTAGTTCTCTTTTTTTGTGTTGTTACAGGGTACACTGTGTTAAGAGAAGACAGATATTTACTAAAAATCCTTTTGGCAGCATGCAAAAAAGCCATCACCGTGAGGTGGTACAAGGCTGAGCCACCAACACAAGACGAATGGCTGAATATTGTGAAATAAATTTATTATACGGAATTGTTAAGTTATAAGGTAAAGGTCCAAGAAGAGCAAGAAGAGCAGTGTTGAGAAAAGTAGGAGAAAAGGACAATGTTTACACGTCAACGACGAGACGGGAGACTGAACCACTGAATATGAAATAGGAACTAATGATTTTAGTGAGAAATGGCAATCCAGAGTTTCTTCTTTGTTTACTTGTTACTTGTTTACTTTGTTATACTGTTTTTTTTGTTTTTCTTCTTCTAACACTTTTGTCAAACCAATAAAAATAAAGTTTTAAAAAATAATAATAATAATACATCTTATTTGTAGAGCGCTTTTCAAGAAACTCAAAGACATTTTACAGCTGTTGATGTCTTTCACATGCATTTAATCCTCTGATACCTGAAAAAATTGGTTTGATTTCTTTTACAAACATTGACAAGAGGCAATGAGCTACTACTCAGAAATAACCAGCAAATCGCAAAAAATAATTAAAAGGTGACAAGAAATTGACTTGAAAAATTGGCTGCAAGTGTATTATTCGATTTGATTTAATTTTTTTTTAAAAAAGGGAAATATTCATAATGCTTATAATTGTAAATTTTAATTCATACAACAGAAAACTGAATTTTTACTTTACTAGCATTTTCTTAATATAATTACCTAATTTATAATTACCTAAAATTTAATTAATTAATTTATTTTGCTTATTGTTTCCTTTTTTCTTTTTTGTAACATTTTACTAATTTCTTGCTCATTTCTGGGCCTTTTGTTGTTGGTCACTGCATTGCTCATTGCCTTCTTCAAGTATTTTTGGAAGAAATCAAGCCAATTTGCTTAAGTTTTAAAAAGGTTGATGCTATACACATCAGTGGTGTCCTTTTGTTGGAGAGATTCTTAACGATGTTTTCCTGTCATTTTAGCCAGTTTATTTTAAAGAAGTAAAATACTTTCATATAGTTTCTCTTCTCTGTGTTTCATTGAGGGTGGAGCTTCACCCATCCAAACACACATGTGGCTGAAACAAAGAGCTGCAGTAGAGAACGAGAGGGGAAAGAATGTTTTGGTGACGTCAACCTCACTTGAGTTGCTGACAACTTGTTGCCTTACCTGCAATAAAAGGAAATGCCATAGGCTCACACTTATCATGATGTTTAGCAATTGTTTTCTCCATGAACCTTGACAGTTATTACTGAGCCAAGTTCTGTTAAATGTTCTTGCTGCTGAACTAGGTTTTATGAGTGTAAGTGGAGCCAGTTTTATTGATAATAATAATATGGTGATGAAACTTGATTTGTAAACCTCGTAATTAACTGGGTTAGCCTACACCCATTAACCCCCATGGCGATCAACCTCTGGGACACGCTGTGAATCTACATACAAATACCTGTAAGTTCATTTTTGTTTTTGATTTCATTAAAAGTGTGTATTCCTCTCTGTGTATTTGCAGCGTGCTTGTGTGTGTGTGTGTGTGTGTGTGTGCGTGTGTGTGTGTACCACACCAGAGGGCTCTCCATGATGCCTTTGAGGTAGATGAGGTCCAGGTCATTAGCCGTGGTGGAGCTGGTGGTGCTATCACTCATTGCGTCCAACACCTGGGGCACTATAAGACACACACAAAGGCACACAGAAGAGGGTCAGAGGGACAACAGGGGTGGGGGTGGGGCCAAGAAAAATAAGACAGAGCAGCAGAGCTCCTCTAGCTGAACTGCAGGATTGCTTTAAATGAATGCCTAGTATGGTACCAATATTAATCTTGTTGGCTTCATTTATACTCATACTTATCATAGGGGTCAAAGCTCTTTAATATGTATCTCCTTAAATGTTAAATCCACTGTGTGTCTATGTGTATGAATTTAAAATCTTCTACATTCTTTCGATGGCAAAGATTTTTATTGGTAGAAAAGTTAAAAAAAATGCAGGTGTTACTTTTTCTCTTTGATGCTTCCACTGAGTCAATTCATTGTCACGAATATACAAATCCTAAAGAAGGTTTCAATAGACTGATTTTTGTGTTAAGAAAAACAAAACAAAAAAAACTATTTAGGCCACAGTTTTAAAGTAATTAATTAAATCTAATGACCATCAGTAACAGCTTTTTTCCTTGTAAATGTGGGTGTACTCTATAGCACAATAATTTTGAAACAGCAAAAAAGAGAGCATCCTGCTGAAACGCCGTTAAAGCATTCGAAATTAAATTATTTTTTAAATATTAAGCCCTTTTCTTCTCCAAAAAGCTACATCTTAGGCTACTATTCCATGGGTAGTTTTCATCAGAAACCCAACTCCACTTCAATATCATTTGGGTGAAACATTACTTTTACTATTTCTGTACCTGTGTTTACCCTTTCAAGAGCCCCTTTGTAAACAACATGTGATGGCATGAACAAATGGTGCTGGGAGCTAATAAGAACAGAGGTGTGTGTGGACTCACCAGGCTCGGTCCTGGTGGAGGCCACAGGCATGGTAGAGCTTCAGTTAATCTGAGAGAAAGGAAGAGAGGGGGGGATGAAATAGTCCATGTTTTGTAGTGAATTATGGTTTTAATTTAAGCAGGTGACACTGGGGAAATACAAGGGTTTTTTTTCATCCTATGGTGACCATATTAAGACAAAAACCACTTCCATACACATGCAGTTGTAGAGTAACATTTAACGTTTACATTTGATCAGACAAATTATTTTAATCAGCGTGGCTGCAAACATAATCCAACATTTTAAGTCTTTTGGTGAAATTAAAGGAACAGTTTGAAAAGAAACACTGACCCTTAAATGACTTGTGAAGGTGACTGTAACTACTACACTTAACCCTCACATCATTCCACTGAGGCTATAGCACCCAAAAGTCAAAAACAAATGAAAAAAAAACAAAGAACAACTCAGTTTTGCCTACTATACACTAAAAGACTCTGATAATACTTTAAGGAATAAAGTCTGATGCTCTCTAACATCTAAAGACAATGAGATTTTGCTAAGACTGGGGATCTTACAGGGTCAATATTTGCAAGACTATGAATAGATCCTTTTTGAGATTCCCATTGATTTTATCTTGTGTGTGTGTGTTTGTGTGTGTGTGTGTGTGTGTGTGTATCTCTAAATTCTGACAGTCTTCTGGGTCCATGACTGTAGAGGCACTCTTCATGAGCTCAGCACTACGCAGAATTCCATTACAGTTTTGCAAATAACTTCAACAGTATTTCTGAAAAATAAATAAAATATAATTGCGAGATGACTGCATTTCCATTGAGGCACATGATGCGGATAATAATGAAAAGGCAAGCTCCTTATACATGGGAACGACCACATATGAGGGATTTCTGAGAGGTGATAGTCCATGATTTCACAGAGGAATTGTGGATTCAAAAATTCCGGATGATCTGCTCAACTTTTGAAGAGTAATGTGATGCAGTAACAGCTCTTGTAGCTCCTGCTGCATCATGAGGGAGCCACTTCCTACTGACAAGCACAAAGCCATAGCATCATGTGACCTAGAAAAGCCAAAAAGGTGTTTCCATTGCAGTTTAGTGAAACATGGCTTTTTCAAATCAGCTGAAATACCACCTCAGGCGACTGTAAAAACCTTTTAGCGATAAATAGGAGTTTTTTTCAAAACTGATGTATTTCCATTAGGCATAGTTTATATTGGCAATTACAATTTGCGCAATTTGAGGGTTAACGGAAACCTGCCTACTTTGAGTCACAGGGTGGATAATTGATCTGCTGATCCATTCTCATTGGATTAGATGCATTGGTGAGAGCAGCAGCTGCTACAGAGGTGATGACTGTAAACTCTGAAACCCAGAACAGTAAGTATCTGCTGCGGACGCTCTGCTCTCCAAGAGTGTGATGCAATGCATAACTGATATGTTATATAAGTTCCAGTAGCACTTGCAAGAAACGGTCCAGCTTCAAAAACATGAAATCAATTTACGGCGACAGATGTTCTGATCATGCGGGCCCGACACAAATATCTAAATGTGTGGGAAACCCTGTTATTTGATTTTGTTGCAACGTCAAACAATACAGACTGCGTTTTACAAACTCTTTACATCAAACAATCAAGATCACAGGAGCATTCAGCAAGTGAGCTTAAACTCTCACAATTTTATTCCGACATTTGAAATTTGTCTGCAACAGAGAATCGCTTGAAAAGTCATTTTGTGTAATGCTGACGTTAAGTGGGTTGCAGTCACATGACTGCTGGATTGGAGAACACAGGAGCTCATTCTTTTGAAGCAGGTAGACCCCGTGCGTCATACTTTAAGGTGGTAGTTTACTGTAATGTGTTTAGTATTCCATCACATCTCTCTAGTTCATTTTGACATTATGATTTATCAAAATAAAGATGTATTCTGATGTCATTAAAAGCTGTTAATTTGTTTCTGTATTCAAAAGATTTTGCTGAAATTTAGTTTGTATGTATATTCCATGTGCAATATAAACGTTTTACTTTGGATTTTATTTTCACTTATTTAATGATCTGTTGTATTCTTTTTGCTACTGTATTTTTGGAGCAATCTGGCACAAGAATTTCTATTGGGATTAATGAAGCTGTATCTTATTTTATCTTACTTTCTGTCAATTGTAGAAATGAAACCACTGAACACAAACACTTCACCTTACACCGATTGAAGAGAAAATAAATACTTTTCAATAAAATCTACTTGTCCTTATATGCTCCTTCAAAACAAAGCTAGAGGTTACATCAGCTTTTATGGAAATTCACTTATGCTTTCTTGCTGAGAGTCAGATGAGAAGATCAACACCACTCCGTCTGTACCCTGTATATGAAACTACTGTCGCCAGCAGAGTGTGTGCATGCATGTTTGTATTATCTCCCTACGGCAAACGCCCCCTTTTCCCATCACAACAAAAACACACACATACACACAGACAGCAGGCAGTGACATCAGCAAGGTGGGGCGGAGCGCCAACGATTGTTCTGGAATCAAGCATCTAAACCAAAAGCGCAAGACGGGGCGTAACTAATCTATACATTGCCATGACAACCGCCACAATACAATGGCAAATTGGGAAAGAGAGGAGAACAAAGACACACACACACACACACTTCATTTAACTCTTCAATCTGTTCTAAAGCTTTAATACTATCTATCTATCTATCTATCTATCTATCTATCTGTCTAATAAAGCTCCAGCTACAGATCTTGGCTGCCATGGAAACCTGTGCTCCTTCAGTTTTGCCTTCACACACACTTCCGTTGCTGCTCATGCTAGAGTAGGCATTACACAACACCTCAGGCAAGGGTAGGAGAGTGAAGAAGATGATGATGTAGAAAGAAAACCTAGAAATATAATAAAAGGATGTAAATCATATCACAATATCTGGAAAAATGAGACATACATCTATATCACCCATTATTATCTATCTTTGTTTAGTTATTACATACAACTTGACAACAGCAAGTGTGGTGTGAAACGTTACAACACAATAGTTGTAAATCCTATCCAATGGCAGATGAAGAGCTTCCTGTCATTTTTGGATCAAGGAAACTAGTTGTCAATTTTTCAGTGAGACATAGGACAGCAGTGGGAAACCATGATAAAAATTAGTGGCGGCTAAAACTGGATTTGTCAAGGGATTACCAATATCAGCATAAGAGTTTAACTGTTTTATGATGAAAAATATACTTGCAAGTACTTTCTGGCTAACACTATTTTTATATTACTTCAAATATATCTTTAGGATTCTGTGCTGCAATTTCTTTTTACTCACTGGCCAACATATATATCAGGGTTTCCAACACATTCAGTTATTTGTGGGCACCAGCAATGATTAAAACATCTGCTGCCACAAATAGTTTTTCTTTTTCTGGAGCTAGGCCATTAGGAGCGCCGTTGAAATACACTATTGATTATTCATTGTACCACATTATAGGAGCGCAGAGCATACTCAGGCAGAGACGGAGCAGCAGAGTGCCAGGTCAGTAAAACTGAAACTTTTAATGCCCCTGGCACTTTTACATACAGTCTTCATCAGGCCCTGTGAAGACTGTATGTTGAAACAAAGAGAGGTCAAACCCATTTATTAAAGGCTTTTTAACTTGCAAAAAAAAAGTCTGCTCTGGTGTTTTGGTTTTGACTTATTTACAAAAGAAATAACAAGTCTAACCTCTCATTCTTTTTTTTTTTTTGGTAATTTTTGTCCTTGAATCCAAAGAACACCTGTTTTTGAGACCCACACGTGAAGTAGCACTCCTCTGAACCAAACTTCTACACCTGAAATTTTTACCCAGCAGTACTTTCTCTCTGTATGCTCTGTAACAAGCTGTAGAAGTGATGTTGTCTCTCTTTCTCTTTTTCTCTTGATACTTTGTGCTGTTCAACAAGCAAAGTGCTGAGTTTGGTACCCTATCCTACAGTGCTGCATATTGGTTTATTCCTTTTAATTACCAATATGTCTTTATGTATGTATATGTATATGCATATGTATTTTTTTACATAATATATTTTTACTTCAGTTTGATTTAAATCATAAAATTGTTGTTTGTTTTTCTCTTGTGAATCCCGGGAAGAATAACAATTGCAATGGCTAATGGGAACCCAAATAAATGATAAACAATTCAGTGTTAGTAAAAATAATATACAGAACATAAGGAGAGCAATAAATAAGAGAAAAAAGCGTGCTCAGCTACTGTTTACCTAAATTAAAAAAAACAGCCAAACATACACTGATCTCACACTGCTGTGCACTCCCATCTGCTGCCCTGTTCCTCCTCATCTTGCTTCTCCTGCGCCTCCTCACTCCCTCCATTATCTTTCCTCCTACTTTTGTCTCCTCACTGTTTTCCACACGTCTCCTCCTTTTCCAATCCCCAACATCAACAACTCCCCCTCCGCCCCACCCTCTCCTTTCCCTCTTTATGCTTTCCCTTTGCTCACGTGCCTCCTAATGTTCCCTCCTTCTCACTCCATCCTCCCCTTCATTACTCCCTTCTTTACCCCCCCTCCCCTCCGTCACTGCCCCTCCTCCCTCTGCCCCCTACCATCATCCATCTGCTCAGCTGCTCCAATATGTAAAGAAGCAAATCTTTCCAGGTGCACACACACACACACACACACACACACACACTAAATTAAAACTGAAAACTATTTATTTTAAAGTATTAGTTGCCTGATGCTGTTGTTTCCCTCATATTTTCTGACATTTTTCCATGATAATCTTTATGCCGATTAGGGTGTAATCCATACTGTATAAGGGAATGTCTATTTATAAGGGGAGCGAGGGGTGCAAAATGGGGAAGGCATTTCAAATTATTTTTTTAAGAACTGGGGAGGGACTTAGTTTTTGTTTTTGCATTTGACTTAGGGGAGGAACAAGAAAATTTAATTTTCTTTTTTTGAATTATTTATTTTTTACAAAATTATTGCAGATTCTGGGTTCATTTTTTTCCAGTTGCTCACTGCCTTCTTCCCTTGTTTTTGAAAGAAATTACAGCAATTTGCTGAGGTAACAAAGAGTTAAATGACTTCTGTTATGCCCCACTTTTCTGCTGAAGTGCACACACAGCTAATGTTTATATGATCTGTATTGAGAATTTGCATTTAGCTGAAGAAATCAGCTGTGTGTTTTGGTAATAACTCTCACTGCTGTGCTGTTTGCTCATTGCACTAGCTCCAACCTATGTTAGGTGTCTATATAATAGAAGTTGGCTGTTTATGATGAAGGGAGGGTCTACATTTTGTCTGCAGTCACTCAGGGAGGCTCAAGAAAAAAAATGTAGCTTTGGGAATGGATACAATAAATAAATAAATAAAATTAAGTCACACCCCAGCCACCCTGGTCCTCTGATTAATAAAGTACAGTACCTAAGGGTGTAATAGGCAGGGTGTGTGTGTATGTGTGTATGTGTGTGTGTGTGTGTGTGTCTGTGTGGGTAGGGGGTGTGAAGTGCGTGGTCACGGTTTTCTGACGTCACCTGAAACCCATCAGCAGTGTTTTCAGGCTGTGTTTGATAGCCTCTTTTCTTTGTTAGACCTTTTTTTTATGTTAACTTTTATACTGTAAGCATTAGACTAATGTTATCCCATCATAACATACGTGAGTTACACACACACACACACACACACACACACAACTACATAGTACGCAGACACACACGCGCGCGCTGAGGGGTCTCCTAATTAGTCTCAGGGGTCACGTATAACAAAGCCTGACACATACACACACACAAAGGCTGTCCGAAAAACAAAATGCTAACGCAATACAATTTGGCTAACGTTATTTTAGCGCTCCTCCAGTACGAGAGAAACTCACGCGCGCACCACGCACGCACCATTGTCAAACCAGTCCCATTAATATCTTACGGTAATCGAGCCTCGGCGGGAAAGGGAGAGAAGGAAGCCCAGTATGTCCAACTGTCACTGTGATGCTTTTGAATAAAGCCTCCAGTTACATAATATGCCGCTCACCTACCTTTCAACACAATGAGACAAGCTTCCCGCTGTCTGTGATGTCGCGTGCGCTTCTTGTTGTCGTCTGGCTTCTTGTAGCCGTCAGGGCAGATGGTGTCAATACCAGCAGGAAAACACATATGACTTCCGAAAAAATTTCAGAATAAAATGCTTTTGGCGAATCGGTATTAAATTTCAACTATAAAAACTAATGATAAACAATACTTTTAAAACTAGAATACACCCTTTAGACGTAACCTACATGATATGCATTATACAGTAGGTTAGAGTTTCGCACGTTAAACAATTAAAACGATTTAAAATTAATGTTGAAGGCAGATTTGAAATATATCCGCTTCAATTCTGCACATTGCTGGGATTTTGACACCTATCGATTCACTATAATACATCCATGCTATCGATGCGGTACGTGGTGTTATGGGAGTTTTAAAGGGCCAGTGCGTTATTTTGCTCGTAGTATTTTCTCTGCAATTAAAAAAAAAACGAGAAACAAAACATACACCTAAAGTAAGTAAGGTGCAATCATAGATTGGAGGGAATAAAAACAGTGGGCTTATTACAAACCCAAAAGCTGGGTTTTATAACACTTATCTGACAAATTGAGATCCAGTTCATTAATATTTTCTCTCTGTCATCCAGCAGGTTAGATTACACTCTGTGTGAGACAAAACAAAACAAAACAAAACAAAACAAAAATAGTAACTGGAAAGTTCTAAAATAGTATAAAAGTCCAAATTTGTTGTGATTTTTTTGTGTGTGTTTTCCTGTCACGCATACCTCTCCATTTTTATTGTTTAGAAACTAAATATTATTGGAGATTAATAACAATTACCAAAAAAAGAAGAAAAAAAAAACAATGCAGTTTTATGGTTTGGAGGATGGCATAACAGTAGACAGACTCTATGTGCCAAGATGAAAACTGAGTAACAGCAGCATGCAGTGGAGAGATTTGAGTATTACACCAGATTGAAGTTGATTTGTGTGGCAGCTGTGGAAATTTTCTGGGGTCAACAATAATGGGTGTTACATTATATCAAAGTGGGAAACAAAAACCAAAAGAAAAAAAAAACATATAAACTTTTTTGGAGGAATATCTTGGGAATAACAGGGTAATACTAAGGTAGGCTACTTTTGTCTTTAATTTTTTGTGTTAATTTAATTTAAATTTTAATTTGTCTGCAATGTACAGGAGGGTCAGTTTGTTTAAAATAAATAAATATAATGATATCTAATTTGCATTAAGAGTATTCATCTAAAACATAGTAAAATCATGACAAAAGTCTGTCATTTAAAGGGTTAGAATTCTGAAAAATATTAAATATTTGATATTCATGATTAGGACTGATGATGATTAAAAAAAAACTCAATGAAAGTAGAAAAGCATGTTAGTGCAAAATATTTTTTATAGCCTGATTTTGAAAAGCACATTTTGTGTGCTGATTTGTATGAGTGTGAGTATTTAACTCTGCACAAAAAATAATTAGATATAAAAATCAATGTTGCTATTTATCACTGACATATCCTAGGCTTTGATAATTTAGAAAAGAAAAATCTTACTTAGGGTCTAAATAATCGAGATTATTGATTCTTTTTTTTTAATCTAAAAACAGTGGCATCATGACAAAATCCTGACAAATTGGGTTAAAATTCTAAAAATTGATTAATATGTGATATAATAATTATGACTTAACTTAACCAAATGAAAGTAAAAAATAATAATGTATAATACTTTTTAAAGCTTGATTTTGAAAAGCACAATTATTGCACTGAGGGATATGAGTGTGTGTAAGATTAAAGTGGTTATTAAGGGTTAAAGTGTGGCATGTTGAAAGTTCTTGTTAAGGGTCGTTGGGTAAGTGGTTTTGAATACTCAATAAATGGATGTTGAAAGTTAAATTATCTATTATCCAGAGGTTAAGGTAAAAATGAATACACCTTATAGCATTACAGCATCATTACACAAATCCCCAAAGAAAACCATTCTGATTTATCAACAACTTTTAATCACACAGAACAGTTTTTATTCATTTATTCTGATGTTACTTTTTACAGAAGCAACAGTAAAATAAGAATTTCCTCCTTTAAACAGTGTCAGACAGTAGAGGGACAGTAATGCTCACACACACACAGACACAGTTCCACCTTCTGATTAGTAGCTCTGATCTCATATATATATTTTATTTCAATAATAAATTATGTACAATTTTATTGTGATGAGAAAGATGTGAGACGGTGGCAAGAGAGACAGAGAGAGCTTATTTTTCGGCCAGTGATGGTTTTCCGTTGGGGTTCAGGAGTCAGAGGTGAGAGGCACATGTCGGCCCCTCCAGGTGCATTGTGGGTTGTACCCAGAGGGAATGCCTGATGAGGAGGGAGAGGGGTGGCGCAGTCACCACATGTAGGAGTCGTCGTATCTGCGGAAGAACACAATGAAGAATGTATCATTGCTTGTATAAATTTTTAACATTCATATGGGTTCACGACGGGTCACATGACTTCTTTAGCGTATGCGTGTGAGGGTCTTTACCTTGATCTCTGGTCTCTGTTGCTGTCGCCACCAAACAGCAGCTCTGCAACCACATCCTCCTGAGTTGAACGCTTTCCATACCTGGGAGAGAGATAGGCAGAGTAGTTTTTAGCCATGTTAGCAGCAAAGTTCTTTACAACTATTGATTGATTGATTGCTGTGAAATTTGGTCAATTTTGGCCAGAAGATGAATCATACTAATTTTGCTGTACCCCTGACATTTCCTCTAGAGACACTTGTAGGTTAGACTTTTCACTTATCAGATTAAATATTTCAACATATATTGGATAGACTGGCCTAAAAGTTTGTGCATTCATGGTTACCAGAGGATGAATCCTGATGGCTTGTCTGAACCCCTGACTTTTCATTTAGTGCCACTTGTAGGTCAGACTTTTCACTTATCACTTACAAAAAATAAATAAATGAAATAAAAACATAAACTAGAGAATGGCACCAAAAAGTCCTGAAAACTGAAAAACAAATTATCTGACAAAATTTTAAATATATAAGAAAATTAATTATAAATATTGTTTTGTTATGATTTTCCATAGTATGTTTTTGTTTGATAATATTCAAATAATCCCTGCTGTGTAAAACTAATTTCCAGGTAATTTTCTTGTCACCTATTTTTTAATGTCTTGCAATTTCTGACACTGCTCATTTCCTTTTCCCCATGTTTTCAAAAGAAATCAAAGCAATTTGCTCAGGTTTCAAGGGTTAAAACCTTTGATCAGGGTGATCATGGTAACCCAACTTATGAAACAAAGCACAGACACTATGCCATAGCTATATTGTGTGTATTGTCTGTGTCATCTTGTCTGCCTATCTTTTAATATATTGGTTCTCTCCGCTTCCCTTATTTCCTTAGGTTTTCATTTCATAGTCAGGTTCAGACTGTGCATGCAAGAATGAGTGTGTTTTCATGCTGGCATGTAAGAGGGTGCTATTTCCAAGTCTGGATATGTCTCATCATTGTCATGATAAGGAAACCGAGAGAGTTGCACATGTGAAAACCACAGAGCCGTTTAACAGAAACTTTACTTCCTAATGTGTATGTTTGTGTGTGTGTATGAGCGTAAAACAGTGCTTTTTAACACCACCCCTGCAGCGCAACCTGCAGTTCCTCTGTTTTCCCATCAACCACCTGTTCCACCTCCCACTATGCCCCCAGCACCCAATCTTGCGCTTCGTTACACACAGGGAGTTGTGTGAGTGTTGTGCCCTGTAGGAAGGCAATCATACAGCTCTGTCTCAGCTGCCACACTGTGCCACACATCAGGATGTAAAATGCTTTCCTCTCTGATAATGGCCCGTCTGCGTCAGTATATCTCCTCAAGTCTCTCTGATTGGTCCTCCTCTTATTGTCTATCGGTCTGATTGTCTGTTCACGTCTTTCTTGCTCTTTCCACCCAATGATCAGCTTGTCTCTTTCTGTCTTTTGCTCTCTATCGCAGTAATCTTCATTATTGTTTTTAGAATTATAACCCCTGTCTGAGCTTCTGCTGTGCCACATCAGCATCACAAGCTATCAGATATCTAAAAACATGAGCACCCTGCCATATTTGTTAAATTATATTTTCTGCTGTCTTCATCTAAATTCAGAAAAGTGCTTTCGGCAAATGTATTCTAAAAATCCCCAGCTGCTTATAAACTCAGCTAACTAAAGTAGATTTACTGTCAGAACTTTTGGCTCTAAAATTTAGGCTAAAATCTGTCCCTCTTTAGGGAAAGCCATACCCCCCCTTATACAATTGATCTGGCTTTTTAATGCAGTGAGAATGTGTACGATCAGCATTCACACACGAGTCAAATGACTCTGCACTAGACACGGCTCCTATTGGCCTTGATGGGAATACAACACCTGGGTGAACGCGGTAATTTCAGTTCCTTAACCGGTGAGATGCAATGGCGTACCATCACTAATTACCATCTGTCTCTTCCCAAGCAGCTAAAACAACAATCCAGACACATCTGCAAAGAGTTTAAAAGAGAGACTGAATAAGTAAGAGATCAAGAAGAGAAGCCACTGAAAAGACCGCCGTTGCTGCTGTCTGCTGTTCAGCTGTTCAACTGTTCTCCTGCCTATCCACGATGTCACATGGACACATTAACAAAACAACCCCCACACACACATGCAAAAAAGGTGACAGATAGGCAAACCCATGTGCTGTAGTGATGTGCTCACTGGGAGTTGGAATGCAGTCAAGCTCCTTTCTTTAGTGGGTTTAGCCGTGAGAAGCCACACTAATTTAGTGCTGATTTTGGTTGGGAAGGGGTAAAAAAAAAAAAAAACAGTACCAAACCTTGCATCTTGAGTAATTTTAAGGTACACCCTCACAATGTGTCTTTTCCTAAACCTAACCTAGTATTTTTTATTACCGAAACCCAACCTCTGTAACTTCATTAGCTAACTGTATATTAAGGCTGTAATGTCATTCGCAGGGTACTAATATGTATGGTGACATGTGAACTGTTGTGCGTGCATTTTCGTAGGTGATCATATGACCTATTCTATGAGAATAAGTTGCTGTGGAAACTACAGTTCTGATTTTCATGTCTTGAGTCAAGGCACCAGTATATTGTCCACTTTGCTGGAAAAAACAGCTCGATCATTTTAAGATGGTTAAACTGGTTGACCAGCTTGTTTGACCAGTTTTTGCATAACTTTTGACGGCTTAACAGGTCATACCAGCTTGTGATGGTCAGTCTGGCTGCTTCATCCACTGAAGGTCCAGTAAAATTGAAACCAAAACAATTTCCTTGAGTATGGCGAAGTAACTGTCATAAGGGGGGAGTATGACAGGCAAAGGGCATAAATCAGTTAAGTCTACTGGCATGGCATATGTGTAAATATAAACGTGCATAGCTTGACTGGTCACACCAGCATGTCCGACTGGTGGCCAACCTAGCTAAACCATCAAAGACAAGCAATAACTGGGTCAGGACCGTCAAGACGTCCAGCTAAAACCAACTAAAACCATCTACCAGCATAATATGTTTTTGCTGGTGCTTTCAGTAGGGCAGTTACACAATACTATAAACTGCAGTATCTAGTAATGCACCCCAGGCACCTGACTGCTCAGATCCATAAATTTTATCTGGAGTCTATAGCCTAAAGCTGACGGCCATCACATTTCCCAGCATTTCATTTGAAACAGCCAAACCTTTATATAACCATTAGTTACCTTCACTGCATATAATATGTCTTCATCTCCAACTCTCCAGTGAAATGTAAACACCTTCTACTCTGAACCATTTGACTCTCTATGGCATAATGGTTCTTCTTTAAACCACAGATCTAAATATCAACGACCTATTTGGCTTTCATGAGTAAGATCAGATAGCTCATGAGCCAGACTGCTTCAAATCAAAAAATATTCCATCTGACAATTCCGTCCAGGCAACTTTCATACCTGAGAGCAGCAGGCCTCGGCTCAGGCCTCGCTAACTGGATTTGGGATTCCTTCTTGGGTCCATCTGTGTCGATTTTATTGCTCTGGTCCCGTTGATTTGAAGGCCTGGAGGTTTTGGAGAGTGGCCAGTAATCTAATCTACCGAGCTGCTATGTGCGGGCACAGGGCTGCGGGGATGGAGGAGGTGTAGGAGGAGGTGTGGGAGGAGGTGTGGGAGGAGGTGTGGGAGTGCATCATACATCGACAGAGCTTCGGGCTTAAGTATGAGCAGGAAACTCATGGAACTCAAGTTGCTATAATGACTTGAATAAAAGAAAATGAAATAAAGGAGCAAATGTGAAGAAGCCAAAAAGACTTACTCTGTTACACTTTTATGAGCTTAACACATGAAAATCATTTTGGGGAAGAGTTCCTTTAAATTTCAGGGATCCATATATGGTTCATTACACAGAGGTGATGCATACCTTCATCTGTCCTCTTGGGGACTCTCCATAGCCTCAAGATTTATCTTTTTGGACTGGATAAAAACTATTAAGAAGGGAGAGGTGAACAGAAAAGGGGGAGGTTTTTGCCATCTTTCTTTTGGCTGAAAAGAGGGGAGCCTGACTTTTTAGCAAGAATTGAGGTGCAACTGTAGATTTATCATATCTCTGCCTTCCATTATCACATTGTCATGGTGACAATAAGATTACCATTGGCGATGAAAGTGCCCAGTTTACTCATTCACATGTAATTTTATTTAAAAATTAGAACATTATCTGGAGTATTCATTAGATTGTTAAGTTTCTCATGGATGTGGCAATTTTTAATTTAATTTGTGATGTGTACACTGGGGGCTACAGTGAAAACTTTTATTCAATTTAGAGATGGAATTGAGTCAACAAGCTTATATTTACATCCAATTGGCAAAAAAATGTTTGCATCGTACATTATAGCGAACCACGAATACACTACTTTTGCATGTTATTATGAAGTGATCAGTCGCTGTGCTCAGAGCTCTTTTTTGACTTTCTGCTGCTCTGTCTTTGTAAATAATGTGGTGGTAGATGTTTTAATTGTGTCAGGCTGCCACAAATAAATAAATGTGTGGGAAACTCTGGGATATGTTGAAACTTAACATATCGACAGTGCTGTGGTTAACACTTAGAAACCTGGACTGACATCAGTTTTCTTGTGCTTTTACAAATTTCTTGTTAATTTCTGGGTTTTAAAGCATTAGCATGTGGTCATATTTATGTACAAAAACCACTTGGTTATGGTTTGGAAAAAAAAATCATGTTTTAGCTTGAAATGCCTGGTGTTGGGGGCATAGTTTAGGCAGGAAAAGACACAATGTTTCGGTAAGAAATAACCACTCTTCGTGGCTTGGGTTGCTACAAAAACAGACAGTGGTCTGCAGCTTGGCAGGCATCTTATCGAGGTGAGATGCCTTCCACCATCCCCTCCACCTCCTGATGACATAGTCAGCTCATATATCATGTCACTTTAGAAATATTGATATGCAACATATTCAAGGTTTGTAGAATCATATAATGGCAACATTTTCTTTAGGCGACTGGGCTATTCATTTGGTAGTTTACTTGATTTGGTAAATCAAAACATTTGGAAGATCAAAATAAAACTTCATTAATATAATCAGAATATCTAAAATACAACAATAAATATGCCCCCCTATAATAGCCCGAGGTTTCCTCACTTTCGATTAATTTCTATGCCTAATGATGCCACTTAGGTGTCAGAAATACAGAAATTCACTTATCAAAAATAGTGTAACACCTGTGCCATGTATATGTACTTCATGTACTATATGTGTGTACATACCTCTGCCTGGTGATCAGATTGATGTAATGTCTCAGGGCAGTGTAGTACTTGGCCAGCTCTTCAGGTGGGGCATCTTCTCCGGGGTTCTCAGGTTTGGGGGGGTAGGCATCCGCCAGCGTTCCCAAACACACCAGCACACACAGCACTAAGGCCACCAGCACCGTCCATGGCTTCAGCATCACGGCCATCTGGAACAGGACAGCAGGGTGTTATGGAGGTTAAGGATCCAAAGTTTGGAATTAGCTCCAATGCAATAATTAGAATGATTTTAGAAATCTTTAATAATAAATATTACGGTTATTTGATATTTTTTCTATAAGTGGTCGATTTCGGTAATTGTGGAATGCCAGTCTTAGTTTTATCTTAGACTATAACATTGGTCAAAAATTATGAAGAAGATGTGAAAATCTTCAATCGGTGACTAAAAGAAAATATTAACCTCTATCATGTTTGATTGAATACATCCCATCACAAAAACACAGAAGGAATTGGAGATTGATGAGCTGATAAAGACATTTTATCATTTTTTTCTGATGAAAAAAAACCAAACCAAAAACGTTTGGTGTGTGCTAAACCTCTCCTGAGGGACGCAGTTTGGAAAAATGGCATCATTTGTTTTCCCAGGAAACGTCTGCTCAGGCTAAGTTTACTGACGAGTAAATTGAGGTGTGCGAAGCAGCTAAACAAGTCAATATGTATCATGTAAAAGAAAAATGAAAGCCGCTTCAGGCTGCAGTGTGACTGATGGGTCAGTTAAGCTCCTGAGGAAGATGAATAAAATGGATTGACTTCAGTGGAAGGAACTAATTTCACACAACACCAGTGAAATTATAAAATAGACATAGTTTATAGTAGTGTGCTGCACATGAAAGATGTGTTGATAATACTCTGTATGCTATTGCAGCAGCTTGATGTCTATTTTAGTGTTATATGAGACAGTAATATCGTTTTCATTTATGTGAGCTGTGATTACTACTACTACTAGTACTACTACTAATAATGATAATACTAATGTTGGCCCCTAGTTTCTATGGAGAAGCAAAACAAAACAAAACAAAACAAAACAAAACAAACAAACAAAAATACCTAATTTGACATATCTACAAATCAATAAGAACATATGACCACTGAATATTTATCTTTTTTACTTTGCACCATGTTGTATTTTCAAATCTGTGTATATTTCTGTATGCACAGATCTATCCTTAGGCGAGGTCCTTAGAAAAGCCCAAACCTCTACCTAACCTGCAAATGTAATCTATTTCCTTTTTTAATGTTTTTTTTCCCCCAGTAATTATTATAAACACATCTAAATGTGCAAGTAAAATTAAACGTAATTGAAAAGTCAGCTAAACAGATTCTCATAATCCTTGGATGACTGCTCTCTGGCTGTGAAAACATTAGGTGAAAAATAAAAAATAATTAAATTAAAGTAAAAACAAAGGGATGCAAACTTGCCACTGTCATTATTCAGCTGTAAAATAATTGCTAAAATAATTAAGCGGTTTTTAGTTTTTTGGGCTCCTATTTTAGCTATCTGCCTTTGGAAAAGTGTTGTGTCCTCAAACCATGAATAAAGGGTATAAACAGATAAGGCTGCTCTTTTTATTTCTAATACCCCCAGGTATTAACATTTTTTTAAAAGATTAATTTCAGTTATAATGAGCTTTAGGTGAACTTCATGACTTTGCTGCCCCTCTGTCTGCTCCATACTCTCTTATATTGCGGAGCTTTTCCAGGTTCACACTGAATTGCCTGTGATGTTTACACACACGATAAGACAGATTTTCAGAATACTAAAAAACAGTAAGCCCGCAACTATTTATGTCTTCAATAATTTTATGCCAATATTAAACAAAGCGAAGCGACTATTCAGACTTGCCTGAACATCTGTCATATATGTGCTGATGCGGTTTGGATGCGGCGTTGTCCGCGGTGCTGAACTTCCTTCAGCGGAAACTTGGAGCTATTTACTGTCCATTTAACACCGAACCTTTACTATAAAGCAAGGTCAAGACATATATGTACTCTAACTTTAAAAACGTTAGCTATATTTTAAATTAGAAACTGCTCATCCTAACATAAAGAAAGTTGAGAGAGAGAGAGATAGGGAGAGAGAGAAATTGTGTGAGCTTTTTGGAATAAAATAGTAGGACGGCGTGCAATTGATTTTACATGCAATAGTTGAACAAAAAAACACTGGCTAAAGAGAAATTTGCGACATACATTGTAACAAATGTACGTTGTTTTTTTTAAATACAGTAAAACACGGCAAATATTGATGCTTTTCAAATCCAAACACTAAAAAAAAAATTAAAACTAAGTATTAATGAAGTTAAATAATTTGTTCGAATACAATTTAATTTCTATATAGACATTGCACACAGTACAATGATCACACATGTCATTGTCTGCAATTTAAACATCTGAATGCCCGTCGGATCCGTAATAACATTCAAGATGGAGCGAATGAAAGCAAGTGAGAAAGAAGTATGAAGACTTACTCTGAGGAGACTTTGAAGGTTTCAGGTAGAAGTCGGGACGACAGGTGGTTTCTGGCAGTAGCAGCAGAGGTCTGTTTGTTTTCTTCTCTCCTGTTGCTTTTTACTCTGCAGGTCGCTGCACTTTGGTACCAAACTCCGTCAGAGTTGATTTATATAGTTTAGCAGCACCGGAGGAGGGAACGCTTACACCACAGTGCGTGCGTGTTTTCGTGTGCGTGTGTGATGCGAAAGGGTGGGGGGCCGAATGCGTCAGATGGTGATGATGTTGGAGATATTACGCATCAGGCAGTCCTGTGTTTTAGATAGTTAACAGATGACATTTTGGGCCATGACACTCAAAAGCTGCATCAGTGTGAGAAAAAAAAACCCAGAATGTTTATTTCCATCTGTTTCCTCCAGAATACCCAAACTGGGTCCCAGTCATCATCCTCTCTTTTATAATCTTCCATTAGATCAAGACTCCAAATTCCCACCCCTGCAGTATATTGACCTATGACCTTCATAATAAGAAAGGAGAAAAACATCATGGGAAATCAATAAAATATCACTTTTATGTCCAAATTAATCACTCAACCAGAACATGTCCATAAAGGGATTATTTCATGCACTGTTTGTGACATCCCAACCCAGTCACCAGAAGAAAATGATGTCACTGTATGTTTCTGCACACCAAAAATATGTTACAATTGCATGTTTCATACAAGTAATATCAATGTTCCAAAGTGATGTTATATATTTTCTGGCATTATTATCCTGAGGTGGAGGGAATGATGGATGGTGAGACACCTAGATGTCACACTTGCTAAGCTGTAGACTACCGAAGACCACTGTAAGAGGGCAACGACCAAGAAAAGCATTTTTCTGTTGTTGTTGTTCTTGTTATTGTTGTTGCTTTCATTTGATTAGAGTGGACTTTCACCTCTGTACATATGACACACACTAATATTCAACTGCAACAATGGAGCTGAATGACAGATTGACGCTCTGAGGCTTTGACGCACAAACACACGTGCACTATGGCTTTACTCATCATTTGACTTTTGTCACTTTCAGAATAAACACATCCTCCTCACCCTCAAGGGCACAAAGGAAATGGGCTTGGTGTTCTAGAGTATGAGGTCAGGAAGGAATGATGCATAAAATTAAAGTTTGTTCATCTTATATGGGTTACGGCGGTTTTCCACTGGTTGCGTATGCGTTGCATTACGGCTCCGCTATGGTTTTGCTCAGTGCTCCGTCATCCGTCAATCCCCAGTGGTTGCATTTTGAGTCCGGCATGGCACAGCACTGCCAGATCAGCTGGAGTGGCGAGAACGATGAGTTCTCGCGGTAATTACAAAATCTGCGTAAACACAGAGTGTTTTACTCTGAAAATTAACCGGATGTTTTAATGTTGTATCGCTGTCCGGTTTCCTATCTGCTCTGTGTTAAATTCGGCTAAATTTATGCGGAGTGATACGGCGTCCAGCAAAAATAGGAGGCTTGCGTATCTGATCTGCAAGTGTCCCGACTGCCAGAGCTGACGGCAGATTTCCACAGGTTGCATGTGCATGTTGCGTTATGGCCGGATCAGCTGGAGTAGCGAGACCGAGGAGTTCTCGCAGTAATTACAGAATCACGCGCATTATATCAGTACAGAGGAAAAAGTAATTGGAGGCCTGCTTATCTGATCCGCAAGCCTCTGGACTGCCGGAGCTGAGACCGAGTCGATCTGCAACGCAGCCTAGAGTGTAATCTATTTGCTCCGTCTGCTGTGACGGAGCGGAACCAGATCACACACGGATCTGGTGGAAATCCGGGGTTACACAGTGTCCCTCCATACTGATGCGCCCTCCTGGAAGAGTCTGTGTATAGACAGGGACAAACATACCCTGGGATGCTGTGGTGGTCTCCAATGTATGTGTAAGAGAGGGTGGAAGGTGGACTATTGCACACATTTTTTCTGTAAATTATTAATGGTTAAATTGATAATTTAAAGGTATTTCAACTGGTAAAAAAGACTGTACATATCACATATAACCCTTGTGAATTAAAGCATAAATAACCTCTCTGTCACAAGATAAGAGTTGAAATTACTTTTTAGTAGATGTAAAACAGCATTTTAATGGTTGAATTACCCCTTTACAGGTATTTTTTAACTAGTAAAAAGGACTGGGTGAGTTATAATCTTTCACATCTACCCCTCTGGAATGAAAACAAGTCATTGTGATGCATAAATAACCTTATAATAATAACCTAAAATGCTGAAATCACTTTTTGGTAAGTGCAAACAGCATTTTATGGGTTGAAAGTTATTTCAACTGGTAAAAAGGACTGGATAAGCTATAATATAACACATATTACCATTCAAGTGATATCAAGTCACTTTTAAGCATAAATAACCTTTCAGTCAAAAGATAAGAGCTGAAATCACTCCTGGCAAGTGTAAAACTGAATTTGATGGGCTAAATTGCCCCTTTAAAAGTGTTTTAAGTGGTTAAAATTTTCCATTTCCTGATATCATGTTGTTACCGGCAGCTTGTCAAACTGATGCTGTCTGGTGTTATTGTAAACGTATGCCCCCCGGCGGTGTATCATACCCTCACAAATGTGTGGCGTCAGTTTGAAACTGAATCATCAGTCCTCCAGCTGTTGCAATCTCTGAGCAGTTGAAGCTGATATTTTCTCTTTCTTGTATCCTTCTCTTCCATTTAACATACCAGTGTGGATAATAGTTCACAGACTGAAATGAATAGACATCTGCTGTACTACACTTAACATATCAGCATGCATTTTTAACAGAGGTGAGGTATCACATATCTGCATATCATAACTAATATAAAGGATATTAATAATCAAAACCCACTGCTCATTTATTATGTCACACGTAATCATCTCTCTTACCCTCATTACTGGACATGTGGATAGCATAAACCAATAGTTTATTAAAGGACACAGAGAAGGTAGATGTATAAATCTTGACATATGTAAAACAAAACCATTCCAATACTAGAGGAAAAAAACACAATCAGATTTCTGTCTCCTATGCAAAGTGTGAAATCCAATCACATAAATGTAATTATTCTCCTGGATTGTGATTAGCTACCAAAAAAAAAATAAAAATAAATAAAGGAGATGATTTACGCAGTGTGATGGATAACCTATTAGCAAATTTAAATTATCTGCAATTAAATTTTCATGCTGTGTTTGTATGAGGTGAAACTAACAGCTGTGTGGAACGTGAGAAAATGTTAAATATTCTGGTGTAGATGATAGAAAATACAGCTTGTAGTTAAATGGAGGTATGCTGCTTTATAGAAATGTCATTTTTCACTATAATGCACAATGTTAAATAATACTAATTAGAGTGAAAGCTGTAACAATAAAATTTAAAGATTAATAAAATTAAACATCTTAGCAAAACACACAAGGTTTGACATCAGTCAGTTTTTACTATACATTACTCTAAGAAATGATAATTTAGGTTTTAATGCATTTCATCCCCTCATTTTTAGTCTTTCTTGTCTAAGTCACTTTTCCTGTATACAAATTAGAATTACTGCCTTGCAGTTGTATGCCTCCACAAACCAGCGAAGTTGCACTTAACATGCCCAGATTTATATGTAGCCATGACATGCTTAAAAAAAGGACACTGCTGCAAAGAAGCTACATATACTAAAATGCCGATGCTTTACATACAGTTTACCACTGGCAGCACAAAAGATCTATACAAGAGGCACAGTTTCAAGGTGGACACCCAAAATTAGTGTCATCAATTTATTAATTTATTTATTCATTTATTAGACCATGTGTCTTCCATTCTGTTTCTGAGTTAGGGCATTGACTAATGACTTGAAAAGTATAATTTTGATGTCACAGTGAAGATGATTTTTTGGATATAAAATGTCAAAATGTAATAATTTTAACCTATTAGACATTTTTGTGAAATTTTGTCATAATTAGTGTATAAATGTTATGGTCAAAAACATGTTTTGTGATAGTGATCTTGACCTTGAATCTTGAATTCTTTCTTCTTTCTCTGTTCATTCTTGAGTCCAAGTGGATATTTATGCCAAATTTCAAAAAATCCTCACAAGGCCTTCTTCAGATATAGCATGAACACAAATGTGATAGACTAAAGGTCACAGTGACCTCTGACCACCAAAACTGAATCAGTCAATCCTTGAGTCCCAGTGAACGTTTGTGCCAAATTTGAAGAAATTCCCTAAAAGCCTTTTAGAGATATCCCATCCAGCAGTATGAAACACACATGAGGTTACAGTGAGCGCTGACCACCAAAATCTAATCAGTGAAGACATATTCTTAAGGTCTTCCCGAGTTATGATGTAAGGTGATAGTATCCTTTGACCACTAAAATCTAATCAGGCCATCCTTGAGTCCAAGGGAACGTTTGTGCCAAGTTTCAAGAAATTCCCTAAAGGCCATCTTGAGATATTCAATTTACAAGAAGGAAACGGATGTAAGGTCACAGTGAGTTTTGACCACCAAAATCTAATCAGTTCATTCTTGAGTCCAAGTGGATGTATTTGCAAAATTTGAAATACCCTCAAGGTGTTCTTGAGAATCTGAGAATAGGACAGAGTGATGGACAACTCAATGCCTTAGGCCACAGCTTTCGGTGGCTCGGAGGCATGAAAATGGCAAAAAAAAGGTGTACTCTAGATATTTATCCAAACAACCATCCATCCATTCATCCAGTGTAATTGTCCTCTTCCATGATCTCTTTCTGTCCCCATGGCACACTCAGAGTCAATAAAAGCTGTACAAACATGTCAGAGATTAGCTCTCAACCATAATCTATTCCCTGAGCAAACACAGGAGCCAAGTGCCCTACTGTGTGTGTGTGTGTGTGTGTGTGTGTGTGTGTGTGTGTGTGTGTGTGTGTGTGTGTGTGTGTGTGTGCTTGCGTTTGTCTGTCTGTGTGTGTGTACTTGGTAGGGAATGTAGGTGTGTTTGGAGAAGCCAGCACACCATAGTTCCTTCCACAAATACTTTTACCTGTGATAATGCTTCACTAAAAGAGCAATAACTGACTATGACGTTTGTATGTGTCTGTGTTTGTGTGTACCCAAGAGGCCGTGTTAAAGCTGCCAAATGATCCTTTTTTGCCCCACAAAGCCACACTAATCTATGAATTGAGGCAAATAAAAAGATGGAAATACTATGTAACATTTGCAATAAAAAGAGGGGGATTGAACGATACTAAACAGAATAAAACTGAAATGACCTGGAAAATGACATTGAAATGAAAACATACTGAAACATATTGACACAAAACAAGTAGAGCCCATCGTATAGTGAACGTAGTATTGAGCCCGATAAACCTGCTTATCACACTGAATTGACCTTTTCCATAAGCTGCTATTGAATGACAGTATATATGATTGCTGCTGCAATTATTATCATTAGATTATAGCTGGGTGCAACTGTAATTTAAGTGGCTTTAACCCTTTGAAACCTGAGAAAACCCTGAGAAAAACTGTCTTTCAAAATATGGGAGGAAGCCAATGAGCAACTTCACAAGAAATGACAGAAAATTCGATATCACAAATGACTTAGTCCTACAGACTTCCTACTACACGGCTAACCAAGAGAAGGCATACCAGAGTTTTGAGGCTTATAACTATTTTGTGTGTGGCTGGGTCAATGACATCAGGTTGAATACTACTATTTTAGTATTTTTGTTTTGTCTATAGTTCAGCTGATTTTATCCTGCTCTTTTGTTTCCGCTGTTTGTAGTGCTTGTGAGGTAAAACCACTGCGTTAAACCCCCAGGTTGTGGTTTTATTCCTGTGCTGTCTCTGGGGTTTTTGTTTAGTTTTTTTATTGTATTTTTCCCTGCAGCACTGTGTGTTGAGCTGGCCCATAGTGTGGTGCTTTGTCACTTTAGGGTAAGGGTGTTTTGTATTGTGTTGTGACGTTGAGGGTAGCATGTGTGGTGAAAGTAGTTTAAGCACTTTTTTGTCTTTTGCTTTGCTCTTTCTTTTTTGGGATCCAGCTCCTCACGGTCTGCCTTCATGCACACACGTTTTTTTTACATTTTATATTTAATATTACTACCCAGAGCCAGCATAGTTTTAAGCCCCTCGCAGCACTTGTTTTAACCCTTTTATTATCTGCCATTTTGGGGCCTTTTTAACATTTTAAGTTGAACTTTGACTTTTCAATTTTTTTTTGCTGTTTTAATAAAGTTTTTATGCACCTTTTAATCTTATTTCACAGTTATTTACAACCACAACTGTTAAATAAATTATTCAGTTATTTGCACTTGAAAACCACGTCTCTGTCATCTTCCTTTGAATGAGTCTGTATTTTATAAAATGGTCAGGCACTCAGGTAGACTGAGCACTGCCTACCTTCCCTTCTGGTCACATGTCTGCTGCCGTGTCGACTTTTTAAACTTCTCGCCTGTATGTGCCACCACTTTAGGGACTTAAAAGTAGTTTTTGTTTTTTTCGGGATATGACAGCACAAAACTTTGGCCTTTTTAAAGCCCTTTTCCATGCAGAAACCACTTTCTGCCCCCCATCTGCAGTTCTTCACCGTGACATGACATCATGCAAAAATCCTATTGACTAAAATGTCAGTAAAACTACTTGAGTAAGATTAGAGTATCTTGTAAAGAACTCCGTAAGTAGTGAATAACTTCATGAAATGCAACTTATTAAAACAATGTATTACAGGTCCCTAAAAAGTTGCTGACAAATGAAAAGTGCAATTGTCATTAGTGTGTCATATCTTATACCAGACAAATGACAAAATGCATGCTGTGGATGTGGAGCTTTTGATGGTCGAGATATTCACCAGTTTGGGTTGACAAAGTAGGCGGCACATAATGTGATGGTTGTGCCTGTCCTTTAAAAAGGCAAACAGGTTCTGGATTTTGGGCCATGTGCACGTGTGTCTTCAGAAAAAGATGGAGGCGTTTCATCTTGTGCCATTATCTGATTTGATTTGATTTGATTTGATTTGATGTAGCACATTAAAAAACATTAAAAAAAGACAGTGTTATACACTTTGATAAAAGGAGACACGCATGGGACACCCAGAAACCTCTTGAGGGGCTTAACAAGTGAGGTTCCCCATAAACTATCAACCAGTGTATACAGTCTCTTAACACTCATCAAAAACAATTTAAATTTAAAATGCATAAAATCTCAAACTGAGGGGAGGTCGTGGAGGGGTTGGGGCCAGACCTCCAGCCTATCAATAGTACTCAGCTGAGCTCACGCACAGTGAGCTCAGCTGAATATGAAAATTTTTTATACCTAAATGTATCAGTCAGTGTACGAGGAAGTTTAGCCCAATGAAACGAAGCAGAGGTACATTTTTTGCAAATGTAGTTGAGTAAGAGTAACAAATATTCTGCAAAACAATTCCTCGAAGAAAAGGAAATTAGTTAAACTAGCTGCTTAGGTACATTTAATGGTAGAAACTTAACACATTACAAGCCACCCATGACCATGACCTTAAAATCATGTGCGTTTTCTCAGAGCAGAGGATGAGTCAGAGTGCAGTCCTTAGTGGGTCTGGATGCAAATTAAACGTGACAGCTCTTTCTTCTCTCACAGCCTCGGGCTGTCTGTCTGTCTATTGTGGCAGCACCTGCTGGAGGTCAGACCTACAATGACTCCCCAATGACTAAACATTATCTCAGCAGAAATGGTTGTTACCTGTTACGTGTTGTGTAAAAAATGTGAAAATGTTTGCATTACAAAGCAAGGTAAATACACCTTTATTCTGAATGAAAGCGGGAATGATTTAGTTCTTTGAGCCACTAAAAAATAAAGTTGACCCATTTTCTAAAGCTTGCTGTAATCATCGTGAGGGTCACTTCACTAAGATTTCTGCCTGCACCCATTATAACGGAGGTGAATGGAGTAGAGGTCACAGCACTGAAAAAAAAACAACTTTTTATAAAGACTATAAGTCTGAAACCATGCTAGCTACTAGGGCAGTTCTGGCACAGCTGGGCTTTGAGTTGAAAGCTAATGTCAGCAATTCACAAATTCAATGACTTTAGACCTGATCTGACAAAATCAAAAAGGCCTTGCAACTCCACTTAGGACAACAGTGACTTCACTTGGACTTAAGTCTTTTGATTTGAAAATACCAGTCTGTCTTAACTTTTCATCAGCAGTGTGATCAGTTGAACACTGACAACATTTTCAGAGTCTCATGCTGTGATCCAGGTCATTTTATTTCCACTGTGTGTCAACACCTTGCAGCCTCACAAAGGGGCGTGTCTGTGACAACCAATCACATATGTTAAAAGAATGTGTCATACCAAGCAAAGGGCACAACCACACGTCCTAAATAAGATAATAGAGTTGAGCTGAGAACTGTCCTTAATCACTCCTGAGCCAGGACTCTTTACTAAAAGCTTTTAGGTTAAGTTAGGAGCTCTCTGGGAGTGTTCCCAAAATGTTTGTGAGTACAGCCCCAGCGAATTCTAGGTCATCCAAGTTTTTATGTCCTTATGACAAGTTTGGATAACTGAATGATTTCTTCTGGCTTAATCGGTAGATAGAATTACATATCATCTACATAACAATGGAAGTTTACAAAATGATTTGTAATAATGCTGCTGAGGAGAAGCATATATACAAAGTGAAATGGTCCAAGCACAAAATGTAGTGGAATTCCATATCTAACTTTAGCATGCATACAGGATTAACATTAATTGAGATTAACCAGTTTAGTGCAGTTCCTTTAAGGATGTACTAGTCTTTGTAATAGGTTGGTTGGTCAGTTGTATCAAAAGCAGCTCTGCTATGATGCAGTCTAAACCCAGACTGAAAATCCCCAGAAAAACTAATGTCATAGTGAAAGTCACATACAAGGATCTTAGAGGTCAGAGAAAAAATCAACTTGTCAGACTTCAAGTAAGACATTATACCAATGTTGCTCTCAGTGTACTTACACAGAAATAAAAATACAGCTCAAAATGAGGACCAAAAGATATAAATGTACATAAAAAAAACACACCTCACACAAACTAGAGAGAATAAATCAGGTTATCAATGACGTGCATGCACAACAACATTCGCCGTTTGTGTGGAGGCAGCCTCATACTGGGTGTCCTGCCGTACTGTGGTTGTACCAGTAAGCTCCCAGCTGTTCATATGAACATATAAAACATATAGAACACAGCTGAGAAAGAGCATGTAGATGGGTCTGCATCAGTGTGTTTATGCATCTGTGTGTGTGTGTGTGTGTGTGTGTGTGTGTGTCTGATTGTATCAACAGCAGCCTTGTAAAGGTTAGAGTCGCTGAAAGCGTGGAGGAAGAGTGGCAGGAAACATTTAACCAGCACTGATAAAACACACTGTGCTGTCGCTGTCACTGCATGTCATTCAGCCTCAAACACACACATGCACACGCAATAACGCTGACAGGCTCCATAAATAAAGATATGTTGAAACATTAGTGAGCATGTGTAAGCACGTACATGAACAAACAAAAAGAAAAAAACACACACACACACACACACACACACACACACACACACACACAGATGCTTTAAGAGTCCATCTCCTGTCTTGCTGTTCAGGAGCCTTTCAGTGTTTATTTTACGCTGTGATTCTTCTATCTGTATCTCGACGCTGCCTTGACAATATGACAGCCAGACGGCCTGATAACCAGCCGTATCAGTGCCAAGAACAACTGATTACTCTAATGGACCCTGTTGTGTGTGTGTGTTTGTGTGTATGTGTAGGTACTCTCACTTTGCTTGATATCATACATTTTTGCTTACACGTATTTGTCTGTTGTGTATCTGTTTTACACCCTTCTTTCCCCATATCCATTCCTACTGCAGTGATGGGAGCATATCCTAATTTTAAATCACCGTAATAAGTCAAAATAATACATTAAAAAATGCCTCCAGTCCTTTATTAAATACTACGACAGCTAATATAATGGTTAAGATTAATAATCTCAAATTTCATAGCCATATTATTACACTTTCATTTTCCTTTTCACTACCATGCAGAAAATGAAATTCTACCTCACTGCTAATTACATTATCTGTCTCCTTTGATTAACAATGTGATGCTATCAGCCTCTTTTAATATCAGCATCCCAACAGTTAGCAACACATGCTTTTAATAAAAAAAATATCCAACAAAGGACAATTCAAAAGAAAGCATTCCTCTTGTACTGTTTTAACATTAATGCAAATACATGTGAAATGCAGGCTTGATAAGTTTTGATTTTGCACATTGGACAGATTCTCATTGTTTCTGTCTTAAATAACCATAAAAACCTGTTAGTTGACTTCTTTTGAACCCAACATCACCTTAATCAAAAGATAAGACAACATTTTTTTGATTTGTAAGCAGATGACCAGTGTCTTTTTTTAATTTTTGTCAACAAAACACAGGTCTAACCCATCACAAATTTATAATTTCCTAAAAGGCTAAGTAGACTCGGTTTTCTAAAATAGCTGGGCACTGTAGCTTTAAGCAAGATTCATTTATATGTGGGGGCCTGCCATGACTTAAACTCAGCACCTATGTGTTGTTGTTGTTTTTTGTTGTTTTTTTTTTTTGCTGCATTAGGAGCGCTGCTGAAATATGTATACCGTTTGGTTTTTCATTGTACCACACTCTCAGAGCACAGTCCGTACTCTGGGCACAGACAGTGCAGCAGTTTAAGTGCAGAGAGGTACATTTTTGTTGAATACAGGACCAGTTGTCATACTGAGTTGTGTTGTCCCCTAAGAGATAATACCATTCCCTATGCTTTACAGGAGCCATGTCAATAATGTCGGAGTTTTTTTTTAAATTTTTTTAAAATTTATTTATTATTTACTTCATTTATTAATTATTTACTTTATTCTATTTTTCTTTTTTCTTTTTATTTTTTTTCTCTTTTTTCTCTCTAATTACTTACTTATTTATTTATTTTTTCTTTTCCTCTTTTTTTTTTTACTCATTTCCTGCCTACTTCCACCATTAATACTGTTGTAAATACTTGCAGCTGTCATTATTGTAGTTAGCATTGTTGTCATCGTTTTCATTGTCGTTGTTGTTGTTTTTGTTGCTGTTGTTTTTGTTGTCTCTTGTGTCTTCCCCTCCCCTTTGTGTCCCCCAACCTCTCTCTTTTCTCTCTTCCTATCCACTCAAACGTTGTGCTGTCCGGTAGCCTTGCCAATAAATCTTAGTACGGAATGCAACAGGAGGAAGTAAGTCAGACTCCTCCTTTGCAGAGCAAATCTGTTATGACACCTCAAGGCATCCAGACCTCTCATACTGCATGCCTAAGCTGCCGAACAGGACAGGTTAAAAAAAAAAAAATAAAAAAATGTCGGAGTTAGATGAGAATGCATACCTTGTGTATTTTTCAGTGATTCACTTTTATTAAGATGTCCAAAACTTAAATTTCTTCTTGAATAATATTTCCAGTTTTCCTTTTGAATACCATCTCAACAAATTAAACATTATGTGCAGAGTGGAAAAAGTTCCCTAGCACATGTGACCAGGCGCTTATCAGAGATTGAATATGCAAATGCCAACAAGAGCAAAACACACAGCTTCAAATGTTTGTTTCTACAAAGGAAAATGACAGTTGTTTTTCTCTTGCAAGATGAAAGATTTTCTTTTATCAGAGGAAGAGGAGGAGGTGGCGCCGTGGTGTGTGATGTCTTGCGTTACACATCAGTTTTGTTTGAAAAGGCATGCAGCTTCAAACCTCTGAATATATTCCACACAAGCAATGGGCAGGGAAGGATGAAAAGATGATAATTTCTTAGATAGATCTCTTCCAAAAGATGGCCTTTTTTCCATCTGAAAAATGCTGGTTGTGACCTAATACCTCCCGTTCATGGTATAAAACGCAGAACTGATTATTTCAAAACATGGGAAAAAGGCGATGAGCAAATCAACATGAAATGACCCAAAAATAAGCAATATAGAAAATTATCTAAAACTAAGCAACATCAAAAAAAGAAAAAAATAAAGAAAAAAAAGAAGAGAAAAATTGAAACAAAACAAAAAAACAAGGAAATGATTCAAGAAGAGTGCTTAAAAATAAAAAAAATAATTCTGTAGCAACAATGCAAAAACAAAACAGAATTATGATCAGTAATAATTATAGCTTTTTTGACATTTCCCCTGCCTTTTAGAAAATATTCTAAATCTACTAATGTCTTGCAATATGCGGAGCATGTCTTGCAAAGTTGCTCATTGCCTTTTTCCCATGTTTTTGAAAGAAAACCTATTTGCTCAGGTTTAATAGTTCTAACTACTTCTGAGAGACATTTTAATGCAACACACAAAAAAAAGATGTAAATCCAGGTTTCAAGAGGTTAGGAATTCATATGCTAATTATGGCAAAATTCCACACAAATGTCTAATAGGAAATAATGTGGAAGTGATTTTTTTTTCCAAAAGGTCAAAGTTAATGTTCTTGACATGACTGGACAACAGAGATGTGCATGACTCAGAAGACAGTTTAGTTAAAAATCAAAAACCTTTACTTTCAAAGGTTTGGTACACAGGCAGGCAGTCCAAACATCCCAAAAAGGCAAGTCAGAAAACATGAACAAGGATCTAAATAACCAGGAAAGCTAATATTAGAAAAAACACTGAAAGCTTGACAAGAGGTGCAAAGAGGAAGTGGCACAGGGAGCAGGAAGCTTGCAGACTAAAATTAACATTGTAGTTTTAACAAAATGAAAGAGGAAATTAATCTAAAAACTGAAAACCATGAAAAATACAACCAGTCCTGCACTTTTCTGACAATAATTATAGCTCCATAACGCACGGGTATACATTTATCAATACTAAACTGGTGTAGCTTTGTGGACAAAACAAAAACTTTTCATTATAGACCTTGTCATTTAAGTAATATGTGGCTGTCATATATGAATTGATTCACATATGTACTGAACATGCATAAGCCAAGACTGGTTACCTCTATTTTTCTGGTTTATTAATAAATTTAATTCTTCTTCTTCTTCTTCTTCTTCTTCTTCTTCTTCTTCTTCTTCTTCTTCTTCTTATTATTATTATTATTATAAAATTTTTATCATGTTTCTTTCTCTTTTCCCTGTTTTGGTTATTTATGTAAACCTGGATGAGAGGGGATTGGTTGGGCATATGTGTAAATGAGAAACAAGTATGTACATGTATTCACATGCCAAAGCAGTATATTATAAAAAAACATAAATAAAGTTGCAAAAACAAACAAACACAAACACAACACACAAAAAACCCTTTTGGTCTTGACAAAGAATTGTTATCACCTATGGACTGCTGCACATCTTTAAAATGTTGTATTTTCCTTAATTTTATGCACTCCATTTTTAGCCAATGGGTTTTATTTTACTTATTTTATTTTCCATCTTTTCTGATCTTATCTTATTTTTACATGCAGGTTTTATTATGTTTTGTATTTCTTTTGATGTGAAGCACTAAGTGCATGTAATTTATTTCTTGTAAAGCATGTTGGGCTGCATTTCTTGTATGAAAGGTGTTATGTAAATAAAGTATTTACGTATACAAATAAAGTAATAAATAATTATATTATTATTATAAATTATCTGCCACTTTTGGCTAAAACATCATCATTTGTTTATTTCATAGTGGTATTTTCTGCCGTCTACCACTGCACTTTGGGACAAACCTACAGGAGTAATACTGGTTTCATGCACAGTTTTTTTGGCAATGCTACTTTGTCACCTTTGATGAATCAGTTGCCAGCGTGTCATAACTCTAATGTCACTCGGTGGACATCTTGATCCAAAGTGACTCACAATAGCTAACAAAAATCCCATCCACTTTTAGCCTGAGTGGCCCAGTGGGACTCAAACAGCTAAACCCGGCAGTGTTAGAGCCTCTTTCTCCCGTACAGTCCTGCCAACAATGCAATGTCTAACCAGACCAGCACAGAGGAATAATCATTCATTAGATATTAAATCTGTCCAAATCAAGATTAATATTAGTTGTCCATATGATTAATAGATCAGAGGACAGAATTGGACTGTGGTAAGCTGTTTTGCATACAAGAAATGGTCAATTAACAAAAAAAAAGTAAAAAAAAAAATTAAAACAAAATCACCTGAAAATAATAAAGATGCATTTTTTAAAATGAGGAAATACATCACAACTTTGCTTAAAATTTAAATACCCTTTTTCCTTTTTTCTGTAACATAAGTTTAAATATATAATTATATTAGGATTAATATAACTGTCAATATGATTGATTAATCAGCATACAGGATTAGACTGTGAGTGGTTTTGCATTGAGCACTCCAGAAGGTCTTTTTTCCAGGCTTGGCACACTGATCCAATGTTGTCTTTAACCCCTTGAAACCTGAGCAAATTGGCTTGATTTCTTTCTAAAACATGGGGAGAGGGTGACAAGAATCTTTACAAGAAACAACCAAAAATTAGCAAAAATATCAGTAAAAAGTTACAAGAAAATCACTTGAATAAATAAGAAAAAAGAAAATAAAATTCCATCAAGATATTGCTTGAAAAATAAAACTTCTTTTACTCCTTTTTTTCTTTAACACAATTTTAAACATATAATTAATTATAAAGAATATAAAGAATTATGAATAGAATTTTCTGGACATTTTCCCTCATTTTTGATAACATATAGTAATCACCTTTTACTATTTCATTTTATGTTTTCGTGACATTTCTTACCAAGTTTCTCATCATGTTTTGAAAAGAAATCAAACCAGTTTTCACAGGTTTCAGGGGATCAGGGGATTTTAGTCAAAGGTGTGCAAATGCAGCAATAGAAAACTCATGTCGACTCCAGTTGTTAAAGGCTGTAGTCATCAGTCACATTTTGGCGGTTTGTGGAGAAAAACACACTGATGTGAGAGTAAGAGTGATGGTCTGCTTGTGTAATTGCGACGTGGAGAGAGGAGGAGATCACGATCCTGCAGGATGAATTGCTCACCACTGAACACACCAGAGCTGTTGTGATTTGGTGCATTAGTCAGGTGAGATGCAGCTGCAGGCCATGCTGTGCTATTAAAACGTAAAACCTCAGAGCTACACAAGCTATTGTGCCTTGCCTCTTTTTCTGTCTGCTTAAACAGTATGTTTTTATTAAATCAATCAGTCATCAATCAGACTTTATTTATATAGCACTTTTCATACAAGCGCACACACACACACACACACATACACAGGCACATGGGAAAAATAATAAAGTTTTACTAAGTAAAATAAATAAATACATAGATGAATAAATAAAATACTCCTTATAGATGATTAAATAGTAAACAAAAGGATAACATGACAAATAATAGATAAAAATGTTAAAAGTAATAAAATAATATAGCATACAAGCGGTACAACTAAAATCTACTAAAATGTATAAATAAATGGTCAAATAAATAAATAGGTTAAATTCAATTGAAAGTTAAACTAAAAAGGTATGGTGTTATGGTTTGCTATTAAAAAATATGTAATGTTATTTTGAGTTTTCATATATAACAGAAGCAGAAGTACTCTAGCTACACCCCTATGCCTTGTATTTTTTGGAGAAGACGCTTTGTTGAATGCCATCCCTGTTATTTACTCTTTTGCTTGTCAAGTTTTTCAGGCAGATTTCAAATTTAAAATTCTTAATATTTTTTTAAGCAATGCTTGCCTACCTACCTGCAGTAGAGGCACAACCCCCCCACCCCCAAAATAATAAAACATGCAAGTCTACATTCTTAGAGTTGCGTAGTATGTTGCATGCCTGACAATTTTACAACAATGGTTAGATGGAAAGCCCCCTGATAGCATGATGTGGTGCATGAAGCTCATGTCCATATTGCCACTGGAGAGATTATCACATGTGCTGAGAGGCACGCTCAAGGTTTTTTTAAGGGACTGGTCCCCATTAGCACCTGAAAGAAAACTGGTCAAGAGTTATGAAGTACAGGGATATCAAATATAACTGAATAAGTATGTTAAAGACGATAATTTGTCAATTTTAATGGCTGAGATTACTGCATTGTTGGTATTATATATGATGTTTTGTTTTGTTTTGTTTTATTTTTATGTGTTTGTGTCTGTTCTTATTTTGTGGCTTTCATTGTATCTTGTCTTAATTATGAACAAAAGAGCAAAAGAGAAAAAAAAATAATAGGTTAAACATGGATGTATCTACAGTATGTCCAATCTGACTTCCTGTTGTTTTGTTTTGTTTTGTCTTGTTTTTGCGTATATGTGGGTTGTGTGGTTTTGTTAGTTTGTTCATGTCAGTTTTTTGTGATAAATTAATATATATATATATATACAAAAAATTAAAAAAGAAAAGAATAGAGTTTAGCGAATCTGACTTGGAACATTTGTACAAACTATTCTCACAGAAAAAGATTTTGGATAGGAATACAAAAATGTTGTTACACAAGGCCCAGTCACTAATGACTGTAAATGTCACCTAAATAACAGTATAGTAGTAAATAGTAATAGAAAGTAATACATTTGACCATAGTTTCTAGTTACAACAGCATACAAGCCTCTTTTTTCCTACATATTTGACAGTTCAGCCTTGCTGCTTACATCACCATGAGCACAGATTGTTTTTTTGTCCATATTTGGTGGAAGTTAAACCAAAGGAACGCTCAGACTGGAGTACACAACGGCTCAAATCTGGTTATTGAAATGAGACTTCTGCGTGTTTAGACTGAACTGGCTGCCAGTATAAACAGCGTCCCCCTCTGAGGACGTCCGCCTCCAGGAGAAACAAAGTTTACCACCTCACAGGGCTGGAGAATCCATCATCATTATGACCTCATAACTGTCGCCATGGAAAATAAACAGCATTTCCATCAAAGTGTGTTTGTGTGTGTTTATGCGTGCTTAAGGGTTTGTGTCATTGGGATCCGAATCCTCACACTGATAACGAGGGATCATCATCTGCAAGTCTTACCTGCTTTTTTCCACAACTGTACACACACACACACACACACACACACACACACACACACACACACACGCTTTCATCTGTAGCAGTCGTTTGCCACCAAAAAGACGTCATTGCACATTTGGTCCTCACGGCTGTATGCAAGAACTTACGCACATGCAAACACTCATACACAAATAAGACATTCACAGTCATATACACACACACCTACACATGACGAACCCCTGTAGAGCCTGTGAAGACATGTCATTCTGTGAGGACAATTATGGAGTATTTAGGGGGAGACAGAAACAATGAGGGGCATACAGATAATGTAGATTAATGAAATAAGAAAGAGAGAGCAAGAAAGAAAGCAAAAAAAGAAAACTAAAGGGTTTTAACAGTCACAGTAAGTAATGCTGTTTCAAAAAATTATACGACATTATAGACCGTAGAGTATGTTAACAAAATGCATCCATTTATTCAGAAAAAAGCAACATTTTCTTCGTATAATGTGTTTAAAAAGAGCAAAAGTGATTGTAATATAATAGAATTCTGGGGTTAAAAGTAACATCATATAATAAACATCTAATAATAAATTAGAAAAAATAAGTAGGTGCAAATAAAAACAAATCCAGTCGAATAAATTTGTGAGGAATTACAAAAAATTTGCAATATTATATAATAAAAATCAGAAAATACAATTCACTCAATAAAGTAAACAAATGAACAACCAAACAAAAAACCTATAAAACAAATTCATTTAAGTACTGAGTATCAAAAACAATAATAATATATGGTATAAAAAAAACAAATAGTAAGTTCAGCATGAAAAAATAGAACTGAATACAATTAGAGTATGATTATAATAACAAAATCTAAAACCTCCAGTCCAGGTTAATGGGCAGGGCTGATGTGCCGTGACATCACGAATGATGTCACCAGTCCAGCTTCATAGGCAAGACTTATGTGCCGTGACATCACCAATGATGTCACCAGTCCAGCTTCATAGGCAAGACTTATGTGCCGTGACATCACCAATGATGTCACCAGTCAAGGTTGCTGGGCAGGGATTATGCCTCGTGACATCACCAAATGATGTCATCAACATCTGTTTCAGAGAGTTTACGAATAGAACCCCTGGTCTGCGTTCAGATCATCGTTCCCTCCAGTCTCTGGAGGGAGCGTTGCTGGACTGCTCTGATGCCCGGGGCCCAGCCGCTGGCAGCGCCTTGCTTCATGCTACATGTTGCGGGCCAGCTGTTTCGCGTAGGGCTCGGACAAGCCAGAAGTGTCCGAGCCCGCAGCGCAAGCGCGAAACTGACTGAGACTGCGCCAGGCTGACCTTGTGGAGACCAGAGAACCAAGCGGGTGGGTGGGTGGCAAAGAAACAAACAAACACATCAGTCGTCGTGGACGGATACACAGTGGACGTCGGAGGACCTGTTTACATCCAGCCATTAGCCCAAAAACAACTGCAATGTACCAGCAGCCGGTGACGAAGACTGACGGAGGTTAAATTGAGTTACTTAATGATACCTTCGAGCTCCATTCAATTAAAATGAGCACGAAGCGAAAGTCAAGTTCTCACGATGTCTTCAATTGTAAGATTTCGGTTTGGGCGAAAACAATCAATAATAAACAAATCAACGACACTGGCATTCATCGTATAAGTGGCGAATAATTTCATTTTCCTAATTACAAAACAGATTTTTCATCAGTGTCATCTGTGAATTTTGGGAGCATCTGGTTTACAAGATAAAGCCAATGTATCATTTGAAATGAGACTTTTGGAACAGTCACACTAAGAAATGCTATTTCAACAAATGGTACGACATTATAGACCGTAGAGTATGTTAACAAAACGCATCCATTTATTCAGAATAAAAGAAACATTTTCCTTGTTTAATATGTTTTTTAAAAGTGCAAAAGTGAGTGTAATATAACAGAATTCTGTGGGTGAAAAGTAACATCATATAATAAACATCTAACAATAAATAAGAAAAAATAAGTAGATGCAAATAAAATTGAATCCAGTGGAAAAAATCTGTGACGTGTTACAAAAAATTTGCAATATTACATAATAAAAATCAGAAAACACAATTCACTCAATAAAGTAAACAAATGAACAACCAAACAAAAAACCTATAAAACAAATCCATTTAAGTACTGAGTATCAAAAACAATAATAATATATGGTATAAAAAAAACAAATAGTAAGTTCAGCATGAAAAAATAGAACTGAATACAATTAGAGTATGATTATAATAACAAAATCTAAAACCTCCAGTCCAGGTTAATGGGCAGGGCTGATGTGCCGTGACATCACGAATGATGTCACCAGTCCAGCTTCATAGGCAAGACTTATGTGCCGTGACATCACCAAATGATGTCACCAGTCAAGGTTGCTGGGCAGGGATTATGCCTCGTGACATCACCAAATGATGTCATCAACATCTGTTTCAGAGAGTTTACGAATAGAACCCCTGGTCTGCGTTCAGACCATAGATCCCTCCTGCAGCTGGAAGGAGTGTTGCTGGACTGCTCTGATGCCCGGGGCCCAGCCGCTGGCAGCGCCTTGCTTCATGCTACATGTTGCGGGCCAGCTGTTTCGCGTAGGGCTCGGACAAGCCAGAAGTGTCCGAGCCCGCAGCGCAAGCGCGAAACTGACTGAGACTGCGCCAGGCTGACCTTGTGGAGACCAGAGAACCAAGCGGGTGGGTGGGTGGCAAAGAAACAAACAAACACATCAGTCGTCGTGGACGGATACACAGTGGACGTCGGAGGACCTGTTTACATCCAGCCATTAGCCCAAAAACAACTGCAATGTATCAGCAGCCGGTGACGAAGACTGACGGAGGTTAAACTGAGTTACTTAATGATACCTTCGAGCTCCATTCAATTAAAATGAGCACGAAGCGAAAGTCAAGTTCTCACGATGTCTTCAATTCGACCTTGTAAGATTTCGGTTTTGGCGAAAAACAATCAATAATAAACAAATCAATGACACTGGCATTCATCGTATAAGTGGCGAATAATTTCATTTTCCTAATTACAAAACAGATTTTTCATCAGTGTCATCTGTGAATTTTGGGAGCATCTGGTTTACAAGATAAAGCCAATGTATCATTTGAAATGAGACTTTTGGAACAGTCACACTAAGAAATGCTATTTCAACAAATGGTACGACATTATAGACCGTAGAGTATGTTAACAAAACGCATCCATTTATTCAGAATAAAAGAAACATTTTCCTTGTTTAATATGTTTTTTAAAAGTGCAAAAGTGAGTGTAATATAACAGAATTCTGTGGGTGAAAAGTAACATCATATAATAAACATCTAACAATAAATAAGAAAAAATAAGTAGATGCAAATAAAATTGAATCCAGTGGAAAAAATCTATGACGTATTACAAAAAATTCGCAATATTATATAATAAAAATCAGAAAATACAATTCACTCAATAAAGTAAACAAATGAACAACCAAACAAAAAACCTATAAAACAAATCCATTTAAGTACTGAGTATCAAAAACAATAATAACATATGGTATAACAAAAACAAATAGTAAGTTCAGCATGAAAGAATAGAACTGAATACAATTAGAGTATGATTATAATAACAAAATCTAAAACCTCCAGTCCAGGTTAATGGGCAGGGCTGATGTGCCGTGACATCACGAATGATGTCACCAGTCCAGCTTCATAGGCAAGACTTATGTGCCGTGACATCACCAATGATGTCACCAGTCCAGCTTCATAGGCAAGACTTATGTGCCGTGACATCACCAAATGATGTCACCAGTCAAGGTTGCTGGGCAGGGATTATGCCTCGTGACATCACCAAATGATGTCATCAACATCTGTTTCAGAGAGTTTATGAATAGAACCCCTGGTCTGCGTTCAGATCATCGTTCCCTCCAGTCTCTGGAGGGAGCGTTGCTGGACTGCTCTGATGCCCGGGGCCCAGCCGCTGGCAGCGCCTTGCTTCATGCTACATGTTGCGGGCCAGCTGTTTCGCGTAGGGCTCGGACAAGCCAGAAGTGTCCGAGCCCGCAGCGCAAGCGCGAAACTGACTGAGACTGCGCCAGGCTGACCTTGTGGAGACCAGAGAACCAAGCGGGTGGGTGGGTGGCAAAGAAACAAACAAACACATCAGTCGTCGTGGACGGATACACAGTGGACGTCGGAGGACCTGTTTACATCCAGCCATTAGCCCAAAAACAACTGCAATGTACCAGCAGCCGGTGACGAAGACTGACGGAGGTTAAACTGAGTTACTTAATGATACCTTCGAGCTCCATTCAATTAAAATGAGCACGAAGCGAAAGTCAAGTTCTCACGATGTCTTCAATTGTAAGATTTCGGTTTGGGCGAAAACAATCAATAATAAACAAATCAACGACACTGGCATTCATCGTATAAGTGGCGAATAATTTCATTTTCCTAATTACAAAACAGATTTTTCATCAGTGTCATCTGTGAATTTTGGGAGCATCTGGTTTACAAGATAAAGCCAATGTATCATTTGAAATGAGACTTTTGGAACAGTCACACTAAGAAATGCTATTTCAACAAATGGTACGACATTATAGACCGTAGAGTATGTTAACAAAACGCATCCATTTATTCAGAATAAAAGAAACATTTTCCTTGTTTAATATGTTTTTTAAAAGTGCAAAAGTGAGTGTAATATAACAGAATTCTGTGGGTGAAAAGTAACATCATATAATAAACATCTAACAATAAATAAGAAAAAATAAGTAGATGCAAATAAAATTGAATCCAGTGGAAAAAATCTGTGACGTGTTACAAAAAATTTGCAATATTACATAATAAAAATCAGAAAACACAATTCACTCAATAAAGTAAACAAATGAACAACCAAACAAAAAACCTATGAAACAAATTCATTTAAGTACTGAGTATCAAAAACAATAATAATGTATGGTATAAAAAAACAAATAGTAAGTTCAGCATGAAAAAATAGAACTGAATACAATTAGAGTATGATTATAATAACAAAATCTAAAACCTCCAGTCCAGGTTAATGGGCAGGGCTGATGTGCCGTGACATCACGAATGATGTCACCAGTCCAGCTTCATAGGCAAGACTTATGTGCCGTGACATCACCAAATGATGTCACCAGTCAAGGTTGCTGGGCAGGGATTATGCCTCGTGACATCACCAAATGATGTCATCAACATCTGTTTCAGAGAGTTTACGAATAGAACCCCTGGTCTGCGTTCAGATCATCGTTCCCTCCAGTCTCTGGAGGGAGCGTTGCTGGACTGCTCTGATGCCCGGGGCCCAGCCGCTGGCAGCGCCTTGCTTCATGCTACATGTTGCGGGCCAGCTGTTTCGCGTAGGGCTCGGACAAGCCAGAAGTGTCCGAGCCCGCAGCGCAAGCGCGAAACTGACTGAGACTGCGCCAGGCTGACCTTGTGGAGACCAGAGAACCAAGCGGGTGGGTGGGTGGCAAAGAAACAAACAAACACATCAGTCGTCGTGGACGGATACACAGTGGACGTCGGAGGACCTGTTTACATCCAGCCATTAGCCCAAAAACAACTGCAATGTATCAGCAGCCGGTGACGAAGACTGACGGAGGTTAAATTGAGTTACTTAATGATACCTTCGAGCTCCATTCAATTAAAATGAGCACGAAGCGAAAGTCAAGTTCTCACGATGTCTTCAATTCGACCTTGTAAGATTTTGGTTTTGGCGAAAACAATCAATAACAAACAAATCAATGACACTGGCATTCATCGTATAAGTGGCAAATAATTTCATTTTCCTAATTACAAAACAGATTTTTCATCAGTGTCATCTGTGAATTTTGGCAGCATCTGGTTTACAAGATGAATCCAATGTATCATTTGAAATGAGACTTTTGGAACAGTCACACTAAGAAATGCTATTTCAACAAATGGTACGACATTATAGACCGTAGAGTATGTTAACAAAACGCATCCATTTATTCAGAATAAAAGAAACATGTTTTCTTGTTTAATATGTTTTTTAAAAGTGCAAAAGTGAGTGTAATATAACAGAATTCTGTGGGTGAAAAGTAACATCATATAATAAACATCTAACAATAAATAAGAAAAAATAAGTAGATGCAAATAAAATTGAATCCAGTGGAAAAAATCTGTGACGTGTTACAAAAAATTTGCAATATTACATAATAAAAATCAGAAAACACAATTCACTCAATAAAGTAAACAAATGAACAACCAAACAAAAAACCTATGAAACAAATTCATTTAAGTACTGAGTATCAAAAACAATAATAATATATGGTATAAAAAAACAAATAGTAAGTTCAGCTTGAAAAAATAGAACTGAATACAATTAGAGTATGATTATAATAACAAAATCTAAAACCTCCAGTCCAGGTTAATGGGCAGGGCTGATGTGCCGTGACATCACGAATGATGTCACCAGTCCAGCTTCATAGGCAAGACTTATGTGCCGTGACATCACCAATGATGTCACCAGTCCAGCTTCATAGGCAAGACTTATGTGCCGTGACATCACCAATGATGTCACCAGTCAAGGTTGCTGGGCAGGGATTATGCCTCGTGACATCACCAAATGATGTCATCAACATCTGTTTCAGAGAGTTTACGAATAGAACCCCTGGTCTGCGTTCAGATCATCGTTCCCTCCAGTCTCTGGAGGGAGCGTTGCTGGACTGCTCTGATGCCCGGGGCCCAGCCGCTGGCAGCGCCTTGCTTCATGCTACATGTTGCGGGCCAGCTGTTTCGCGTAGGGCTCGGACAAGCCAGAAGTGTCCGAGCCCGCAGCGCAAGCGCGAAACTGACTGAGACTGCGCCAGGCTGACCTTGTGGAGACCAGAGAACCAAGCGGGTGGGTGGGTGGCAAAGAAACAAACAAACACATCAGTCGTCGTGGACGGATACACAGTGGACGTCGGAGGACCTGTTTACATCCAGCCATTAGCCCAAAAACAACTGCAATGTATCAGCAGCCGGTGACGAAGACTGACGGAGGTTAAATTGAGTTACTTAATGATACCTTCGAGCTCCATTCAATTAAAATGAGCACGAAGCGAAAGTCAAGTTCTCACGATGTCTTCAATTCGACCTTGTAAGATTTCGGTTTTGGCGAAAAACAATCAATAATAAACAAATCAATGACACTGGCATTCATCGTATAAGTGGCAAATAATTTCATTTTCCTAATTACAAAACAGATTTTTCATCAGTGTCATCTGTGAATTTTGGGAGCATCTGGTTTACAAGATGAATCCAATGTATCATTTGAAATGAGACTTTTGGAACAGTCACACTAAGAAATGCTATTTCAACAAATGGTATGACATTATAGACCGTAGAGTATGTTAACAAAACGCATCCATTTATTCAGAATAAAAGAAACATGTTTTCTTGTTTAATATGTTTTTTAAAAGTGCAAAAGTGAGTGTAATATAACAGAATTCTGTGGGTGAAAAGTAACATCATATAATAAACATCTAACAATAAATAAGAAAAAATAAGTAGATGCAAATAAAATTGAATCCAGTGGAAAAAAATCTGTGACGTATTACAAAAAATTCGCAATATTATATAATAAAAATCAGAAAATACAATTCACTCAATAAAGTAAACAAATGAACAACCAAACAAAAAACCTATAAAACAAATCCATTTAAGTACTGAGTATCAAAAACAATAATAATATATGGTATAAAAAAAACAAATAGTAAGTTCAGCATGAAAAAATAGAACTGAATACAATTAGAGTATGATTATAATAACAAAATCTAAAACCTCCAGTCCAGGTTAATGGACAGGGCTGATGTGCCGTGACATCACCAATGATGTCACCAGTCCAGCTTCATAGGCAAGACTTATGTGCCGTGACATCACCAATGATGTCACCAGTCCAGCTTCATAGGCAAGACTTATGTGCCGTGACATCACCAAATGATGTCACCAGTCAAGGTTGCTGGGCAGGGATTATGCCTCGTGACATCACCAAATGATGTCATCAACATCTGTTTCAGAGAGTTTACGAATAGAACCCCTGGTCTGCGTTCAGATCGCCGTTCCTCCAGTCTCTGGAGGGGCGTTGCTGAACTGCTCTGATGCCGGGGCCCAGCCGCTGGCAGCGCCTTGCTTCATGCTACATGTTGCGGGCCAGCTGTTTGGCGTGAGGGCTCGGACAAGCCAGAAGTGTCCGAGCCCTGCAAGCGCGAAACTGACTGAGACTGCGCCAGGCTGACCTTGTGGAGACCAGAGAACCAAGCGGGTGGGTGGGTGGCAAAGAAACAAACAAACACATCAGTCGTCGTGGACGGATACACAGTGGACGTCGGAGGACCTGTTTACATCCAGCCATTAGCCCAAAAACAACTGCAATGTATCAGCAGCCGGTGACGAAGACTGACGGAGGTTAAATTGAGTTACTTAATGATACCTTCGAGCTCCATTCAATTAAAATGAGCACGAAGCGAAAGTCAAGTTCTCACGATGTCTTCAATTCGACCTTGTAAGATTTCGGTTTTGGCAAAAAACAGTCAATAATAAACAAATCAATGACACTGGCATTCATCGTATAAGTGGCAAATAATTTCATTTTCATAATTACAAAACAGATCTTTCATCAATATTGTCTGTGATTCCTGGGAGCATCTGGTTTACAAGATAAATCCAATGTATCATTTGAAATGAGACTTCTCAAACCCTTTAACAGTCACAGTAAGAAATGCTGTTTCAAAAAATTATACGACATTATAGACCACAGAGTATGTTAACAAAATGCATCCATTTATTCAGAAAAAAAACAACATTTTCTTTGTATAATGTGTTTAAAAAGAGCAAAAGTGGTTGTAATTTAAGGTCATTGATACCAAGAGTGTTTCAAATGTCCTTCCAGAAATGACAAATCACTGTTATTTTTGATCATCTATGCTTGTATTTGTGCAAATATCCTCAGTTTGCATCACTTGTATCCATCTTAACTTAAATTCCTTGAGAGACCTTCTCTTAGAATTTAAGAGAACCGTTACTTGAGAACATGGAAGCTGGAGAGCATCAGGCAATAACGCTGCACATAATGACATATTACAAAGAGCGCCACCATCCCACCATGGGCATTTGTTGGCATCACAAAAAGTAAACAGCTGACAAAGAAGCACACGGAAGATGTCATAAGCAGACGAACGTCAGTGGTCTATGTGATTTCAATAGATCACGGTTGACATCAGTCTGTAACAACCCTACATAGATTGTGTAACGTTACGTTAAAACAATAATGACTTCTGGTGTCACATGGGGACTGCTGTCTCCTGGGTGAAAGTCTGGTTTTGTTTGACCAAACCGCATTAAGACTTTCTTGTTCTTTATACTACATCAGTTGCTTTAAGCATCAAGTATTATCACAGATGGGTTTGCACTGGAGTTAGTTGAAAACTTTTGGCATTGAGATCATATATTGAGGGGTGTGACAAAGCGTTGATGCACTGGAAATGAGAATGTGCTGAAACTGCAAACACTTCTTTGGCCACAATTGTTGTTATTAAATTGTTATTTCAGCCTTGCCTTTCTGTGGGCTGCAGCCAGGACCCTCTCTACGCAGCCAGCACCACATAACTTCCTCAGGTCTTATTACTGTAACACCAAGGGTAAGTTACTTAAATGAACTATTCTGTCAACAGGGTCATCAATTGAAAGTTTTTAGAAATTTTTTTAGAAATACCAATTTTCTGTGTGTTGAGCATCAAAAACTAAATTCCATACTCTTGTGCAAACTGGTTGCTGGCACCATCTGGTGGTCACAAAAGTCAATCACAAAAGTACTGATCTATTTATTTAAAAAAAAAAAAAAAGAAAAAAGAATAAACCATTCAGTCACCACTGTGCCAAAAAAAAAAAAAAAACACAAATTCTGAAAATCAAGCACTTTATTTTAGTTTACAGTTTATACAAATTGCAAATAATTATAAAATAAACATTTTCTTCATTTTGTTATGGTAAACTTTACTCTTTATAGACAGTCAAGTGGAAGTTTGTGTGTGCGTGGGCATAAAAACATATATTTATTTTAAATATGTGTTTTCATTCAGTGTGTGCATGTGAAGTGGGAGTGCATTAGTCTGTGTGTTCCTCCTCTGTCTTTTCCTTGGTGATGGGAAATTCCAGCGATGTCCTGAACCGAACAGGCACCTCCTGCTCCTCAGTGATTGCCTTCTTGGTGGCGGGGGCGTGGATTCGCAGCTGCCCATCATCCATGAGGGAGCAGGAGAGGCCGGACAGATCAAGGTGAGGGGGCAAGTCGATCTTCTGAACGAATCCCATTTTCGACGAAGCTGAAGAGCAGAAGGAGGCGCAGGAGGAGGAGGAGGCACAGGACTGGCTCTCTTCTGCTCCGGCCTGCTTCATGGCCACCACCGCCAGGCTCCGTCCCTGCAGTTTAACAGTGATGTCATTGGGGGCGTAACCACGGGCGTCAAGGGTTACCAGGAGGTCACTGTTGTTGTCTGTGGTCTGCTGAGCTTCCTTTTGCAGCTCTGTGCTGGAAGTCTCCCTCTGCAGCTCTTTATCATCACTCAGCCTGAAAGAGAATCAGAATCTGAGTCAGAATTAAGAACCAGCATCCGAAAATGAAGCCAACGCAAAAAAATGTCCAAAACCTGCAATTCCTCTAATGGCCACAGGAGGCTGGCTCCAAGAGTGACTAAGTCCTAAAAGACCGCCCTTCTTAAAATGCCCAAATTTACAACAGACAGTACAAAAAATGTGTTTATCTAATTTCGAGGGGTTGGAATCACCAGAGCGCCCCTAATATGATGATATTTTGGTCATGATACAGTGTTGTTGCTTTTTTAAAATGTTTCGCAATATCCTCAGTATTGCAATAACATATTTTGTGATATCTTACTTTTTAAACTGCAAATTAAGAAAAACTTTGTCAACATCTTTTTTTTTATTTTGATCTAATAAGATCGTTTTTAGTCTGTCAGTTTAATTTTATTGCAACAACATGTATGTAGCAGACTTAAAAAGCAATTGATTTAATTATTCTGGTAGGCTACAAAAAGTTTAATTTGTATTTTCAAATTAATAATTTATATAACAAGATATTGATACTTGGTACCCATGTATCGATACAATATCGCAATGCCATGCGGTATCAATTTTCTACCCCGCACTAATTTTCCTACAAACTGTTGGTGATTGATTTTTTTTTATAACTAATTTAAATATTGTACAGTAAAAATGTTTTGTAATGCATAATTTAGGGCATTGTCACTTTGAGTAACTGGTGGGTGCTACCTATTAACAAGTTGCTAAAATGGGTGAGCGAACATAATCATGGTGTAATCCTACATTCATAGAGTGTAGGTGAAGCAGTAGCTGTTGCTATTTCAGTGTGTTTACAGTTCATAGAAATTAATTTTAATGTTTTGGCTGCCTAAAGAAGTCTAAAGAGTTGGATGTTCACTTATCCAGCAAGTACATTTTATTTTAATAGTTTTAACCCTGTTTTTCAGTAGCAAAAATTAGCATTAGCAGTATCACATTTAAGCCAAAATACCACACACCAATGGATGACATCATGGTGGCTATGTCCATTATGTGTCGATAAATATGTTTATATATAATGTTAGAAAAGGTTGAATTGTTATGTTAATTTGAATAAAACTGGACATTTAAAATGCATGTAAACATTTTACATTGATTGAAATCGTACTGGGTCGAATTTCTCCAAGTCAGAATAACACACCTAGATAATATGGGTGGGGGTCTATTTACTATCTCATGTATACACCTCAATCAGATCTGAACTGGCCCAGGTGTTCTTCTAAGAAAAGCCGTAAGAAATAAAGAAAGGAAGAAAACAAAACAAGACTGAGATATCTCATTTGTACAAAAGTTAAATGTAGAGTACATTCTAAATGTACAGTGCCGAACAGTTGTTTCCACTGTTCCACATGCAGCCTGTTTCCCACTTGCTAACTTGTTTGTTTATGTGATGTAATACTTAATGCTTGTATACTGGGACAAGGACAGTTGTCCAATTAAATGGCCTAATCGAGCTACAACCGTAGCGCGACTTAACTGTGCACGTAAACGTACTCAAAGATCAAAATCAGCTTTATGACTCCACTGGTGTAAGAGAAAGCTTCTTCAAGACCTTCTTCCTGGGTTTGCTCTCTAAGAGACAACAACTAGCTCTAATGAGCTGAAACAGGATTCTCAAAAGCCTTTTAGTGATGCAGTTTGGTTTACTCGAAAACACCAAACCATGAGGTAAACTTACTAAGTCATCTGATAATGGGGACCAGAACGAATCAACTACAGGTTCAAAAAGACAACAGCTACTGAGTTACACCTTTACTGTTCATACCTTGCAAAAGTGGAGGACATGAGAGGCAACTGGCTGAGCTGGAGCAGCTGTGGCCCGATGTGGAGATCCTTCAGAAGGGTGTTGGCCAGTTTGGTTCTCTGGTTGAAGAAGTCTTGCTGCAGTGAGGAGACAGCCTCGTGACGCAAAGGCCACAGCAGTCGCTCATGGCTGAAGAAAGGGTCGTCGCCAAACAGGCTGGTCAAGGCTGCGTGCTGGGACATCATGTCAGAGTCGGAGGACGGTTGTCGACAAAATCTTGACTTTGTTTTCAAGGCAACCCACAACTGTCGTGTATTGTAGCCTCTTTGTCTCTCGGTTTTGGATTCCTTCTGTCAGACTTTAGACCTTTAGTCTCCGGTGAAGAGCTAGAAGTGAGAGTTTCTTTTTCTTGAGTCTTTTGGTGATTTGAGACGTTACACTGGACTCCTCTCCTTTATATACTCCAGCTGCTCTGCTCCGTCACTCCCTCTGTGCTATTTACACCCGATGAGCTCACTGCTGTTTGTTAGCGTGTGCCTGTGAAGTAAGGAATGCCCTGCAACTCATCAAATGGCTAAAGACAGCTCATGGTCATATCCTGTTTTGTTTTTGTGCATGTGGACGTGTTCAACTGCTGTCCTAGATCTGAGTTTAACTTATGATGTCCATACAGATATTTAAAGAGTGTGAAAATGTCTCTTCTATTTCACACAAACTCTGTTATTAAAGGCAAAAACCACCTGTACACTTTAAAATCCCTTTAAAATAATGTGACATTTGTTGGAACAACTTCATTTTTACTAGAATGTGTTGGATAACTTACTCATTCACATTATCTGAAGGAATCAACTTTAAAAAAATCTGTTAATAATTATGGTAATTAGGTATTTAATTACCATGCCTTATGAACACCCTTTTTTTTTAAGTTGATCACTCATAAAAATTATGGTGTTTTTAAAATTGTATTATGTACTGTTACCATAATTCTGAGCACACATTTTTTTTAGGTGACGCATTTTCAGGACTGCGTTCAGGTGAGTAAGAATGGGGCTGAGAGGTCTTTGCAGGAGGAAAGAAATATCCAGGTTCTAGGGTTTCTGGAGGTTTGGAAAGCTGCCAGGAAGACGGAGGATCGCAGAGCCGGAGACAGGAGGAGTTGGACGAAGCCGGGGCTAAACAGGTAAGGCTGGAGGTGAGCTGGTGTCAGGATTTCAGGGATCAGTGGTGGGTTACGGACGAGCTGGCGGAAAGTGGAGGACTGAGCCGCTACTCCTATCCTGCAGCAGTGCAGGTGGCTTGATTGCATGATCAGCAGCAGGTGAGTGATGAACTGCAGGTGTGTGCATAATCAGCAGAACTCCACGACTCCGCCCAGCACACACACACACACACACACACACACATTTACACACACACACACACACAGAAATAAAGACAAGGGGAAAAACACTGTTGTTAAGCTTCTCTTGATCCTCCTGTTATGTTCATTTATCATGACAGCAAGAATATCCCTGACAGACCAGGTTCATATTGAATTATCCAGAAGTGTTCAGAAACCAAAAAATCCAAATAAACATTGTTTGTACCTCATAACTAACACAATTACCAACAATTCAATCAATATTAAGTGCAGTGGTGTTATTCACCTCTAACAGGTCATGTTAGGGTTTTTTTTCATTTTTTAATGGGCCTGTTTAACTTTTTTTTTTATGAAAGTGGAATGATGTAGATATAAATACAGTTTTACATAGCATTTTTTTAAAAAAACTTTTACATTTTTAAACCTTTTCACTCTCACATTTGCAAAAAAACAAACAAAAAAATCCAAACAGAGTATAATTTTGTTGTGTCTGAAAAGTAGCTTAAATAAAAAAAATATGTATTTTTTAAATAATACATTATTTAGTTTTCTGGACATCTTTTCCTATTTAGTTGTATTCCTATTTTCTAGAAATTTACTCCCTCTCTCTTCTTGTTCAGGTTATTTTTCTTGTTACCTATTATTATTATTATTATTATTATTATTATTTAAATTAATTAATTAATTATTTTTATTTTATTTTTTTTCTCCTTTAAGTGACATAAACTTACAACTAACAATCAGACTTCAGTAGCTGCTCAGATCTGAGCTGTGTGAACAAAACCCGTCTTGTCTGAGGTTGCGAAGCTTCATCGCTGCTTCTTCCAGGGATGAGCTCAGAGCACTTTTCCCAGAGTCTGTCTGTACATATTTATGTGAGTGTGTGTGTGTGTGTGTGTGTGTGTGTGTGTGTGTGTGTGAAGCAAGTGTGCTGACATTACAAGGAGAGTGTGTCATATCTATTCATGGCTGCTTTGGTGTTTACTGTAAAACTGCCTGCCTTCACGTCATTGGCTCAAACAATGAACAGGCCTGCATGTGATTGGCCGAGAAAAGCTGCTTCAGTTTTGTGTTTCTCACTTCTGCTTTCAACAAACAAAATGACATTCTGATAAGTATTGTACTGTAATCTTAAAGAATCACCAAGCATTTAATACTACTTTTTTTGCATTGGTTCACATTATGAGTTTATGGTGATTTGGTTAAACACATTGACATTGGATAGATTAAGAGATCGTCAGAGTGTAAAGAAAGAAAGAAAGTAACCTTTAAGTCATCAGGAGGGCGACTGCAAAAATACAGAAGTGTGTCAGTGAACCAGGGGATGCCAGGGCCCAAAATAGTAAGGGAGATTCAAGATGGCTGCTGATTCCTCAGCTCTAAATGACTGGGTTATTAATACACCACCCATCCCACTCTGTCATTATTTATGGTTGTATGAGAACAGCCAGCCTAAAACTCCCCAAGGTCATATCTGAGTTATGTGTACATGTGCAAAAAAGATAGACATGAATACTTCAAATAAAAAAACTGTAAAAGATTTATTTGAATAAAATATAAGTTTATAAAAGTATATTTAACATAAAACACTTAGATGTGACATTTTTCCTTTAAATGAATATTAAAATATTTATAAAGACTTTATTTACATACATCAGGGTACCCCCAGTGTGCTCATAGTTTAAGACTTTTAAGACCATTTTATTATCACCTTAAATTTAATGCCAACTTTAAGGTCATTTTGGCAAGGGTTCGAAGGCCATAATGCAAAAGTGGTGTTGATTTTTACCACTAGAAATAATTATCTACCAAATACATACATTCCTACAAATTCATATTCATATGTGATTTATGTAGCTTTGTAAGGCTTGTTTATGTACTCTAATGACGACTCTAATGCATGATTAAATTAATTAATAAAGATATTAATTTGTTGCGTCAAAAGAGTCCCAACTCTTCTCAGTGGCCTCACATTGTGCCTTTTTGTCACAACAAAACCTCCTATTTGAAATGATGTTCAGTAAGCCAGTATAAAAAAAATGAAATATTTTACAAACAATAGTTTTTTGTGTCTTTATAAAACCAGTCTTCTAAAGTTAAATTAAAAAAGCTGTGTATTTGTTGCATTTAAGAATTCCAACCCTTCTCATTGGCCTTATAGCACATTTTGGTCACAAAAACCCCTATTCCAACTAAAGCTGCCTCAATAAAAAAGTAGCAGAAATAGCAGGAAGTACATTAAGATCAGAAAGTTAAGCAATGTACTCTCGCTGTGAAGGGAAAGTGTGTCAGTGGGTGTCACAAGATGCAAGAAACTACAGTTTTTGGAGCTCTGCTCTATATTTGTGCCCTATATAAAATCTACATACCAAACAATAATACAGTGTATCATCTGGAGTTGAGCATAGAGAGCACTGAAGCCATTTACCCACTATCAAGGCCTAAAGAGAATCTCATATGATTGTGATTATATATGTGACATATGTGATAAAATTATGTGTGATAAAATTGAAATAAGATACTGTAAAGATTTGATAGTTCAGCATATTGTGAAATAAACTTTCTTTCTGAGAGGAGCTTTTATGTTTTTACTTACTGAGACTTTGAACTCAACGAGGTCCTGTCATCTTGTGGGATATTAATTCAAAACGGTGGACAAAACAGATATATTCTATTCTATTCTACTCTATACACAATATTTACTGTAGGAAATGGGATTTTTCCATTGGATTTTTGATTATTGCTGCAAATAAGCTCTGTGGCAAGCAAACATTTATGATACTTACTTGTTCAGCAAGATAATCTTCATAAATGAACACCACTTTCAGTATGTTTAAAGCCTAAATACAATCACCAGAAGTAAAAAGCAAATGTTAGGCTATAAATGATCTACACCACTGTGACACGTTTTAATGTTGCCTCCACGACAAGGCTGTAAAGCCGTGTTCAGTGCGAATCGGCATGATGATGCCTTATTGAGTCACTTAGGAACCACTTTTTTAAGGCACAGCAAGGCTTTTAAGTACATGGGGTTATTTACTGCATATTTGTGTCGTAGAACAAAATGTTAAAGTCTCTTAAGCTTTTGTTAAACACTGACCTTATTTCAGACTTCTACCCAAAAACGCATAAAAAAAACCTTTAACTCTGAGACAGGGGAACCACAGGAGCTGAACTCATTCCCAGGCATTAGGGCTAATTACTGGGGCACTCTGCATGGTGCTTTGAAATATTTGCAAAATGTAAGTAAAAAACTAGAGTCAAAACAGCCAAAACAGATGACAGATACTTTACGGATGTAATAAAAAACAACCAGATTCAGGATTTAGTCGAATTACCAGTGTAACATAATGAGAGTTGAATGATTAACTGATTTCCCAGAGGCTACAATTGATTCAGCATCATTCAACATTTGTCTTCTCCTTCCATTTCAATGTTTAGGTGTTACTACTTCAACAGTTTTTTTTACTCTGCAAAATTATTTGCAGTGGTGTCAAAACAAAATGAGTGCTTTCTCCACTGTGGCAACCACTGTGGCACTGCTGGCCTTTTGAAACCTCAAAAGTTTTGATAAATGTCTTCTTCTCCATAAATGTCCACAGTTTGTCTGTCAGATGGCTGGGTTACATTTTCATAATCATATTCATCATCACTTTCTTCTTTTTCTTCTCCTCTGAAACAGACCTCCTTGGCGGGGCCCGCTTCCTCGTAATCATGATCTTCGTCACCCTCTGGTTCCTCATAATCATCACTGTGCTCTTCTTCCATTTTTCCTGCTCCTTTTTTTAATTTCTTCTTGTTAAAAACTGCATCAACATTCTCGTAGTCATCCTCATCCTCATCCTCATGCTCATCACCTCCATATTCGTTCCTGACTCTGAGAGCCACTGAAACACAAACATCAGGACAAAATGCATTATAAATCATTCAAACACAAACCTTGAATGAAAGTGTTTTAATGAAAAAAATATCTACAAACAGCAAAAGTTAGTCTGTTCATGTTATGTACTTTGTGTTTGAACGAGGGCTCCAGGCTGACTGGCTCGTCGTCTTCTCTTGCAGACTAGACAGATCACCACCAAGACCAGCAGGAGCAGCAGTGCACCCCCAGCAGCTACCAAGGAGACCAGTGGCAACAAAGGCCCTAGGAGAGAAAACATTTTACAGTTAATCCTGGAAATTGTGTCTATTTTCTACCGTTGGGATTAAAAACCTGCTCTATATAAACACTGGCTACTATGTTATCAAAGAAGATGTATTTTTGATTCCCATGAGTTATATTTAAAGGAGGGATGGTACCTGGTCAAGAACAGGCTTTCGGGATCTTAAACATGGTGGCAATACTTCCGTCGTACCCCTTCTCCACCAACATGGAACAGCTTTCGTTCCAGCCTGTGCTCATTCCAAAGATGTCAAATACTGCCGCTTTTGCAGGGATTTCTACATAAGATCGTATTACCAAAAGACACCTTTCATGGCTGTATGATACGCTGCTGAAAACGCAGCTAGAAAGAAATTTACTCAGTGTTATGATACGCCACTGGATGGCACCAGCATGCAACAGAGACAGGCACATCAACTGAGAACGTGGGTGGATGGAACCTGCCATGTCTGCATGATACGCCACTGGACAGCATCATGTTGGAACCTGCCATGTCTGTGTGATACGCCACTGGACAGCATCAGGTCGGAATCGACTGTGTCTGAGTTATATGCCACTGGACGGCACCAGGTTGGAACCTGCCGTGTCTGCATGATATGCCACTGGACGGCATCAGGTTAAAATGCTGTTGGTAACAATGTTAAATATGGTGCACCGAGGTCCCTATAAGGCAGCTTAGAGGGGCAGTGGATGGATCCAACAACCCCAGACCTTCATGTGAGAGTCCAATGTATGTTTCCTGTCTGAGCGTGATGTTTTTTTGCCCAATCCTAATCATCTGTGCCAGCATGTGCTTTTGTTGATGGTGTTGTTTGCCATGTTTTCTTACTAAAACACTGCCATGTATTTTTGTTCAAATCTCAGCATCAGTGGCAGAATCCTGGACCCTCAACAGCATATGTAGAAGGATACCTAGAGTGTAATATGTAGACGCAGAAGTCCACTGCAAACCGGCAATACGTAATGACTTGGGATTAGAAAGTTTTGTCTGCTTCGATTCCCACACCTAATGTTGAACAGTTTGCAACTTTTTAACCTAAATTGAATTGGTTTGAAACCTAAGAATTTGATTTTTTCTCAACTTGAACCACAAAAATAGCAGGTTGTCCTTGACCAGGACTGTGAACTGTGACAACATCGGTAGGTTGTGTCATATACCACAGAATGGAAGAGACGATGGAGAGGTCAACAATAGAGACATTACCTGAAGCCAAAAAACACACACAAGAGTCTTATGTATAGCTATACCATGCAGATTTTTTAGTGAATAAAAATGTATTTCTGTAATAACTGAACAAAAGCTTGCAGGTAACCAGTTCTATCCACCGATTTGCTACTAGTGTTTACTGTTTACTCTTTCTTTCCCGCTGCAATCAGACTCCTAAACTGCTGACAGGAGTTCACACAGCAACTACCTCACATACACGACCCCATAACTGTACCTGACAGTTTACTATTCCGTTTGCACATGCACAGTTGCACTGTTTGAATTTGCACTGTACTGTTTTATTTGCACTGTTCTTTCTACTTTTCTTTCTACGTTTTTACCTGCTGTCCTGTACTTTAAATGCTGCTACTTAAAATTGTTTAGTGCCTTTACACTTGTGTTATTTGTTCTATTGTAAATTTCTAAATTTCTATTTCATATTTCTTTTATATTTGTTACACGTTAGGCATTCTGTGGACAGCAAAGTAAGAATTTCATGGTACAGGGAAACATGTTTCCATACTGTGCATATGACAATAAACACTTTGAATCTTGAATCTTGAATCTTTTGATGTGCATTGTGCAACGCATTCAATCGATGACTTAATCTTGATTACAATGGTTCCACTCAAAACTGGTGAAAACGTGAGCAGGCTCACTTGACAACACCAAGGTTCAGAGAGTCCTGTGGCAGGTTCCATCTGGCAGCCCAGCGGCAAACAATGACACCACAAACAGGACTGTCTGGTGACGTCTCAGCTGCCGACATCCAGCGGCATTTCACGTGGATACAAAAGGTGGCTTTTAGAGTCTGGATCTTACACCTAAAGCACTGCAAAGCCAGTGAAATTTGACAACTTTGGAAAAATAGTCTGTGTATCATTCAGCTATTGCTCATAGAATATACTTATGTCAACTTACTTTTAATGATGACACTAATGAGTGTGTCCTGTGTGAAAGTGAATCTCCTGGAGGACAGCGTGACTTCATACACACAGCTGTAGTTGCCCTCATTTTCATACTCAGCTACAGGAAACGTAAAGGAGGCTGAGTGGTTGACTGCTGGCTGGGTATCGATGGTGGTGCCGGAGAAGATAAGAGAGAAAACACCTCCAGGATAACGGGAGGAAGTGGAGCAGGTGATGACAAAGCTGTAACCCCTGGTGACTTCTGCACCTTCAGGACTCCAGAGCAGCCCTCCGTTCGGAGACGTCAGGGAGATGCTCGGCAGCTGAGGTGGGACTGAGGACAAAAAATATTTTTTATGGGTTTGTATATCAACAAAGACAGGATCAGATCAATATGGCTTCACACACAGTAGATGTGTGTGAAGCCGTATTGATACACTAATGCACCTCAAAACTATTGAACAAAACTGTCTATCCAGAAAAAAAAGTTTAATGGGAGATTTAGTTTTAAGGAGTAAAGGCAAACATTTTGGCACCTTGACTTTTTATTACAAATATTCAAGTAAACAAACGGTTTAAAACACATTTGGTGTTTCTCACCGAAACTATTTGTGTGTATCCTTGAGTCTGAAAAACTAAGGGTTGAGTGCATTTTCTTCATTTTCAAAGATAATTTTTCAAATTTTTTTTTCTAATGCTATGAGTATATTTCTGGTGGAGAGATGAATTCCCCAAATCATTTGAAAATTGCTTATTTTCTATTTGCCAAAGTATGGTCACATTTGAAGATAATTCTGAAAAATATTTAAAGAATAATTGATATTTATCCAACATATGCCTGAAACTTATTGATATTCAAGTCTGCCAAAATGTTAAAATATAGTTGGGTTGGCTCTTCTTTTGGGCATGCATCTTAACCCCAGCCTTGCAAACTCTTGACTGTTTGGTTTTTACAATGTATTCATGACACACATGGCTGATTGTGAACAGGCAGGACGTTTTCTTATTCTATATATTCATGTGTCTTACCAGTAACTGACAGTTTGACAGAGTCACTGAGGATGGAGCTGAAGTTTCGACTTGAACCGCTCATCTGATACTGACAGCAGTATGATCCTCCATGGTCAAAGTCCACTTGGGCGATGTTGAAGGTCGTGGCATTGGTCCCTGATGTTTGAGTCTTTATGAATGAGCCGGAGGTCTGCCTCAGAATAAATGTTCCACCTAAATGCTGAGTTGCGATTGAACAATTGATGCTGACATCCTGACCCCAGGAAGCCTCACCAGCAGAATCCATAGAGATGCTGGGTTTTGGGAGGTTCACTGAAAAAATAACACAAAGTCAGGATGAAAAATACATCGATTTTTTTTTTGTAGTTGCCTTAGTTTGCTAGATATTCTTTTATGTCAAAGGAATAGTTCATCATTTTTGTTAATTATTTACTACTTTTTATAAGATCAGAAGTTTTTCCGAGGCATTGTTGTGTTTCTACTGTGATAATACCAGGAAAACCAATTGTTTTCCACCAAGCTATCATTGCTTTTTTTGACGGGATGGTGCCCCAAAGAGGGATTGTTTTTCAAAGCCACTGTTGTATTTTTGCCTGGATAATGCCATGAAAACCAGTTGTTTTCTACTTAACCGTTTTTGCTTCCTTTTGTGACGTAAAAAAAATTTTGCCCAGCCATTGTTGTGTTTCTGCTGGGATAGTGCCAAGAAAAGTGCTTGATATCTACTCAGTCTCACTTTTTTTGCCAGGAAAGTTCTGTTTTTTTCCCAAACCACTCTTGTATATTTGCCAGGATAGTGCCCACTGATTTATCTTTTGTGTTTCTGCTGATAGTACCAAGAAAAGCTGTTGCTTTACACGGAGACATTGCTGCCTGTCCAGGCAGGATTTTGGCTCCTGGGTATTTAATATTACCCTTACCCTTAGCCCAAACATGATGTTTTCCCAGGTTATTTTTGTGCCTTAACCTAATCACACATTGAAATGTAGAGTTTTAATTTATCACCTACATAATAAAGTAAAATGTAACATATATCCGTGGTTTGTGAAAACCTACAATGCCAACATTTTTCTGGCGATTAGGTTGTAGAGAAGAATGATACCACTCACTGGTGGGAGAGTGGGATCCCTCTTCTCATCTATCTCTCAACAAGAAAGTGAATCAGTTTATTTCCCAAGATGTTGACCTGCTACTTTCAAAACATGAATATACATGAAGTTCTGGGAATGGATTCATTTTCTTACCAGTAACGGCGAGTCTGACAGAGTGGCTTAAGGGGGAGATCAAGTCTTCACTTGAAACCATTGTCCGATACTCACACCGGTACGATCCTTCGTCATCTAAGTTGACTTTAGGTATATTAAAGACAGCGGAGTTGGTTCTTGAGCTTTTGTTCTTTCTGAATGAACCTAAAGTCTTTGTCAAAGTAAATGTTGCACTTAACAGCTGCTGACTTTGAGTTGAGACCGAACAAGTGATGTCAACATTATGACCGAAGATCACTTCACCAGCAGGATTCATGGAGATGCTGGGCTTTGGGAGGATTGCTGAAAAATAGAAAAAATATAGCATTAAATATATGATATCTGTGATCTTGGCTGTCTTTTTTGAATGAGCATTTAGTGGTGAGGTGCTATCCAGGGAAGTTGGGACACTAACACTACACAAAAACTACCAAGTGAATAACCCTCTTGGTGTGTCTAATAAAGTTTAAGGATTTGAGAATTTACAATCATGTTCTCTTAATATATAGGTCTTTTGTTTTTAGAGAGTTACAGTGTTTGTTCATGTCAGGCTTACTGTAAGATGAAGTGTTTGTGTGTGTTCTACCAGCCATAACCTTAACCATAACTTTAACTTTGTCAGTTTCCATAGCTTATTCTCCAAATCTTCGCCTCTCCGTTGGTACTTGGCTCTCCTCTGATGGGATGAATCAATTGAAAGCAACACGTGAATGACTCGCAACAGAATTTGGGATAGATTCTGCCTAACCATTGCTGACTTTAGAACTTGGTGATGAGTGATGAGATTTTAGATCAACTTCACTGTGACATCATGATGTTCTGCAAAATACTATTTTTGCCCATTTTTTTCGACGGTGTGTATGGAGCATCCATGTTTTCACATATATAACATTAAACTGTAAGTGCAACTTGACGGGTGCACGGAGGCATACAACCGCAAGGCTGCAACTGTAATTATAAAGGAGATGTCTTATCATCGGCTCATTATAACTTCTTTTCTAACTAACAGAAGTAGTATCTCATGTTTTTTCTTTAAAACACACTGCAATGCAAACGCTGCTGTGTGACATGCTAAGCTTTCTACCTTTCTACCTGTGATTGGCCCAGCTGTTTCAAAGCTATAAGAGCAGCGATGTGACTGACTGGAAGAGTATGTTTAATAAGAGTAGTTTAATAATTACCTCACCCACAGATCGAGGCTATAATTATTTCACAGCCCTTTTATCACATTGCACTGCATCACACGCATGAACCGAAATAGAAGGTGTATATGGGGACATCCATTCGGTCTCTGTATCTATTATGTAAATTTCAACTGATAAACTAAGGGTGCAATGCATGTTTTTGCACCCGCATAGAGCCGTGCCTGCAAAAAAGGGGGAACTAACATATTAAAAGGGAGAGAAAGAGAAGCGAAACAGGAATTAAACTGTATTTGTGATCATGTTGTGTGATTCAGTGTGATTAAATTTTCTATCATCTTCTGAGAGTCAAAACCAGAGTTTAACCTGCAACAGTTGTGTAACCCAGGTGAAACACACATCCAATAAATCTAAATTATAAGAACCTCTCCTGTATGAAGGAGCTGTAAATGATGTACAGTTTTGTCTCATTTAAGTTTTAAGTCTCTTGGGGCAATTTATTATATGTATGGAAATAAAATCTAAAAATTATAAAAATTTAAGAAAAGAGACCACAGGACTGGGGTAGAAAAGCCACAATCAGACCAGAGGATGACACACGAGTGGAATTTCTTTCTTGTCCCACAAAAAACTCAAATTCCTCAAAGCCTTGGTTAGACAGCTCCTGTCCCACCTTGTCTGGTGCTGTGTTATTCATATAAAAATGCATATTTCTATGCATAAAAACTATGCATATTTGATAAACTATACAGTAGAGCATAATGATAAAAGTTAAAACTGATTTATTGTGATATTTATTTTCTAATATTATTCTGGTTTCTTTTTTTCATATTTTTTGATGATCATTTTTCAGTTATTGTATCTGTTTGTTTTTTATATTTTTCATAGTATCTCGTTCATATTTTCAATATTCTGTTCATATTTGTTACTTTATGATACTTTTCATATCTTTTTCACATATTGATTTTTCTACTCATATTTGTTACATTTTTCATAGTATCGCTTCATATTTTAAATTTTCTATTCTTGTACATATGATATTTTATAATTTTTTTTAATATATGTTTTTCATGTTTTGTTTTGTAATTTTTCTATTATTATCTTCTCATTGCTAGTGCCTCTGTGATGTTGACATTTTTGTTTTTTAATAAAATGTTTAGACATCTATTGAATGGATTGCCTTTTTTTAAAAAAAAGTAAACACTTTAGAGACACTTTAGAGCTTGTTGGACATCATAACAGGTTTTCTCACCTGAGCACACCACACCAATGTCCTCATTATGTCCACAGTTGTGTGTCCCATATCCTCCGTGTTCACACTGAGTTATAGACCTTTCACTTCCTGAACATTTCACATCATCGAGCCAGATTTGTCCGGTTCCTTCACCAAAATGGGTTGAAAGAGAGGACGTACCACAGCCCAACTCTCTGCACACCACCATAGCATCGTCTGAGCCCCAATCATCATCACAGACCGTTCCCCAGACTTTGTTGTAATTGATTTCAACTCTTCCTTGGCACAATGTAGTACCAGACAATCTGATTTGAACACCTGGGCACAGAAAACAGAGGATAAACCGTTGCTGTGGGGGTTAATAAACAGAAAAGCATGTATTTATTGAAATACCTTATCCAAAGATTTCCCCACCTGAACAACTCACACCAGCGTCCTCAGTGTGTTGACAGTCGTGTGTCCCCAATCCAGTGTGCTGACACTCAGTTAGAGAACTTTCATTTCCTGAACAGTCCACATTATCAAGCCAGATTTGTCCAGATCCTTTACCAAAATAGGCTGACTGGTCGGCCTTCAGTGCTGTACCACAACGCAACTGTCTGCACACCACGTCAGCATCTTTCAGGTCCCAGTTGTCATCACAGACTGTTCCCCAGGCATTGCTATTATATATTTCAACTCTCCCAGAGCACCGAGTGGACCCAGACCCAGCTAATCTGATGGGAGCATCTGTTAGACACATAAGGCATAACATCAGCATCTGCATATTTTACAGAATTGCCAGAATTTAAACTGAAAAATGAAAGATTGTATGCATCGCACAGGAGAATGAACTGACCTGCAGCAGTTGGCGTTAAAGTCAGGATAAAAGAGACTAAAGGAGAAAACATAAAGCATGATTTGGCTCATTACATTCAGCAAACCCTACTATGCTTTTGTGCCATTTTATTTTTGTCTTCTTCTCTTCATTTTAAAACAATAATTTTTTGTTGTTTGTTCATTGCATATTTGAAATAAACATTATAATCAAAAAATGCAGAAACAAATGATGATACTGCTACTACTACTACTACTATTAATAATAATAATAATAATTTTCTGGCAGCTTTTAAGATTGAGCAATAAGTGCTTGCAGGTTAATTAAAAGACTGACATTAAATTAAGAACATGAGAGCACATATATCAAACAGCACTGGGCCCATACATGAACAGATGAGAGGATCATGTGCAAAATGAATGAATAAATATGTAAAAAGTAGAACATAAATAAGAGTAAGTATTTTAGAAATTACCATGTATATAGTGAATGTAGATTAAATGTAACCCTAACCCATAAATGTGCAAAATTTATGGATCTGAATACAAAAAAACTAACAAAGCGATGATTTGACAAGCACAGTTAAAATTTGTAATGACAAATTGAAAATAAAATACCATAAAATAGTCATTTCAAGTGTTGTCCTTCTTGTACAAGTAAGTTTTTGGGAAGCACTCCAAAGCTGCAGCAATAATGCTGATCTCACATTGAGGGGAAGGTTGTTTCTGAGCTGAGAGGACATCACCGAAAATGCTTGGTCATCTTCGGTTTTCAGTCTGGTCGATGGAACAACTAAAAGGTTTCAGTTGGTTGATCATAAGGTCCTGTCTGGGCTTTAAGGGGTTAAAAAAATCTTAAATATAATCTGGAGTCAGGCCCTGGATGAATAATATTTCAACATCTATTTTAAAAATAATGGGTGACTAGCGCAGTGTTGCTAAAGTTACACTGAAATACTTGATTTAGTTAAGAAATAATAATGGTGAGAGAAGTCCAGTTGCGATGACACAAAGCATGTATGACTTTTTTGTGTCTTGGAGATGTTTCATAATCGATAAAAATAGTCTTTGATATTTCTTGTGGGTCTTTACACTTTAGAAACCTGAACAAGTTGGCATGACTTCTTAAGGAACCTGAGAAGAAGGTAATGAGAAAGGAAGAAATAACCCAAAAATGGGTAAATAATTGATAAAAAAAAAAAAAAGCAACTGGAAAATTACCTGAAAATAAAAAAGGTGAAAAATCAAGTTAAAAAAAAAAACTTTCTAATGATATTAGAACATTTCAGAAATATTATGTTTTAAAAATGAGGATTTCTGTAACATAATTTGAAATATATTTTTATAATTATGAATATAGTTTTTCCTAGCTTGTCCCCACCTTTTTTCTCCCTAAACATTTTCCCTAGTTTTGTATAAATTATTTTCTAAATCTACTAATTTATTACAATTGGTGGAAAATTTCTTGTGAAGTTGCTCATTGCCCTTTTTCACATGTTTTTGAGAGGAATCGCTTTGCTCAGGGTTCAAAGGTTTAAATACGTGTTAAAGGTGTTTGAATACAGCACAAGAAAAGAGATGTCGCTCCATATTTCAAAGGGTTCAAGCATAATTGGCCATCAAAAGTTACCCCAAGGTATTACTGGAGGATTTTTTTATTTTTTATCTTTTTGTGCCCAAAAATTGTTTGTCTTGTCAATAAAGAAAGTAAGGAACTTTCCACGCTCTGCTGGAGACGACGTGGTTTCACTTGTTTTTGGGAGGTTACCAAAGTTGCTGAATGCGCTGAAGTGAGAGAATTATGCTGACAGCAGAAAGAACAGAAAAAGGATCTTTGTACTTAGTTTCTATGCCAACAATAAAATAGTATACAAAAGCTGATTTCCAAATTAAATTGTGCAATATTTGTCTTACCCAGGGCCAAATAGTGAAGTTTTCTCTGTTGAATGTTTCCCATGGCTGACGCACAGGCTGCTCTGTATCATTTATCAGTGACAGAACAGACGGCAGAATGCTGAACTAAAAACAGCGTCTGACAGAAAACACATCAGGCACTGGTACTTCCTGGAAGACTTCCTTTTTGTTTTTAGTGGGATTTGTTTTCAGCTGATATTTTGAATAAAGCATGGAATGCAAAGGCACTACCAACATGTATCATGAACACTGCCGATTACAATTCAGCAGCTCTGTCAGCTTTATCTTTGCCAGATGTGTTTACATTTTGTGCATAAAAGGAGAATAGAACATGCATGCACTGTATTTTCAAGTTATTATCTTACTATCTATTATATTATCCATTTTTTATAGGATAAAAAAAAATCTTTGAAGATACGGTGATAAATTGTTGGTGAGTGGGAAACAAAAATCCTCACCTCCTAACCCATAAACAACCCCCACCATATTTATACTTTACAATGTTGTTGTTTTGGTTGAAACAAAATGAATTGTCAACAATTAACTGTTTGATAACTTCGAAATGATTGAATTATATATTTCATATTAACTAGGATGGCTTTCTGCAGTGTTATAACACACAAATTCAGAAAATGATGCTGCTTTACAACTATCTGACCAGTTACATCTGCATGGTCATTCTGGTTGCAGATTTGCAAATCCAGGATAACGGAGAATGACTTGCCCTTCTCTTCCTATAAGTAGCTAGTACTCATCGCCCTCCTGGGTTGAATTAGTTTGGTTTAGGCAAGAGGAGTGGGATTGGTTAAGGTGAAGGTAAAAATTCCAGGGTTAACCAGTCAGGCAGAGTAAGACAGGTCATTCCTTTGCTGTTTTAGGATTTGCATATTTGCTGCCACAATAGTCTGCAGCTATTAAACTAGTTAAGCCAGCATGGCCATCCTGGTCGGCCATCAAATAACCAGTTACATTATATGTTAAGAGATGCTTCACCTTGTCAGTATGGGCGTTATAACTGTTTTGAAATGCAAAACTATGGAACTGAAAATGTGATAAAAAAAAAGTCATAAATTGCAATTAAGTTTTGAATTTCTGTGATTAATCACAAATAAAAAAAAAATGTTTTACAGCCCACATTAAAATGTTTTCTTTTTGCAAGTGGCAAAAGTACAACAGGCTTCTTACAAACAACTACATGTTCTTGTTACATAATGAAAGGAAGGGTTTTTCATCACCTGCCAGATACTACTCTGCTCTACAAACCCATACATCAATAACATCAGCTCACCCGCTTGCATATTTAACTCACCAAAAACCAGTCCAGGTGCAAGTTTCACCATCTTGGTCAATGCAGGTGGTGACCAGCAGCTTCCAGTCACAGGCCAACTGGTAAACACACGGAGAGGCAGTGACGACTGTGGTTTGCTGCCCACTCACACACGCATGTTTAAACTGTAAGAACACTACAGAGAAAATAAAATGAAGAAGTCTTTTCACAGCACTGCCCATGAGTTTTTAACACATCAGTGAACTTAGCTTTTTTTCTCTACTACTGAGGAAATGTCAGACTGAAACCAAAAATAACATAAAAAAAAAAAAAAGATTGAAACCAACAATGATTCCTGTTAATATAAGACAAACATCTCATGTAAAAAAAAAAAAAAAAAAAACAGCTTCGGTCAGGAGGCATACCACTTCCTCAAAATCTCAAAAAATGGTACCAAAACTGTAGAAACAATCCAAAATGAAAGTTCACAGCCTTGCTTTGTTTGCGATTCACCCAACCCAATCCTTGGAAGTTTTCTGCAGCTGTTGACGCGATGAAGCTGTAAAATGCATCGATGCATGACGATGTGTGATCACATACCTTTCTCTATTTTCTCCCAGCTTTCTGTGCCTCCTTCCGTGTGTGTCATGCAGCCTGTTCTCACTCTGAAGTCATCAAATACCGCCATTTTTGCAATGATTTCTGCATAAAATCACAATGACAAAAGCAGCTTTTCGTGGCTGCATGGTGGCGCTGCACACCGCTGGAGCATCAGGTTGAAAAGTTGCTGGGAACAATGTAATACAAGAATCATGAAGGTCCCTATAGAGCTGGCAGGCAGGGCAGTGGATGGATCCAACAAACCTTGGACTTTCATGCAGGAGTTCACTGTTCACTTCCCATCTTACTGTAATGCTTTTTTCCCCTTTTTTTCAATATCTTATCTTGAAAGTCCATGCCTACATGTGCTTTTGCCAACACCTCAGCATTGGTTGACGTGTGCTTTTGCTGCCTAAATGCAACCACATGCAGCACAATCCCACCATGTGCTTGTGTTGACATCATAGTAGCAGCATCCAGGAACATCAGAAGCAGACACAGAAGGATACTTCCCTACAAAGTGACGACAGTTTACAAATGTGTTGGTATCATAGAATTATATTTGAAGTTTAAATCTGATATGAATAACGTCGGCAGACTGGTCTCTTGTACTGTTAGTACTTTTTCCTGCGGAAAGTGATGGACCAGAACTCATATACATATCATGAGCCAGTAATACACACATAATCCACATATTTTAGGCCATGTCCACACGGAGAAGAGTGTAGGTGTATCCGCAAAAGGACGTTTCGTCCACATGGAACCAGCGTTTTGGGTGCCAGGATTCGTTAATTTTTGAAACCAGGTCCCAGAGTGAGCAAATCTGAGGACGCCACCCTTGCGTTTCTATGGTTACAAACCACACGCATCTTTCCTGAACCAATGACGCCATAGCCCACCTACTCTTTAACCCGCGTGCGCTAACGCCGCCAACAGCAACGTGCTGTGCTGCGGAGCTGCTGAGTAGACGGTCTACCTTGTCGTCAGTCCACACAAATGTCTCCTTTCTAGCTCGACTCGTATTCTCGCCCATCTTCTTCTTCCTGTGTTTGTTTGAGAAGGGTCTGGTTTGTTTACATCCCACATGATTTATGCGCATGCTCCATGTCTCATTCTCTGTTTTTGGTGTATTTCTGTGGCAGCGTTACAGCACCACTTACAGGCCTGGCATATATACTACAGCATTTTCAGTGGTTTTGTGTGGACATTTCTTGAGACGATTCCGTGTTTTCGGAAAACTTTTTTAAAACGACAAAGAAGTAGATTGGTCCTTCTCCGTGTGGACATGGCCTTAGAAGGCTGCATGTAAAAAGGGAACGGACAAACACATACACACACCATTTCCCTGGCTTCAGGACTTGTAAAATGAAGTGATATAAATAAATTATCCTGTCTGTCAAAAAATACACTGCAATTTTAATTGCTAGGCCCTTTGACACATACAATGTAATGCAAAATGCAAAATTTGAAGATTGCTGACACATGCAATGCTGCATATATTCTGAGACCTGTTGCAGTAACCAGCAGTAGCAACTAGAGGCCACCACAGCACAGGTTTTTATCCACTAAACCATGCAGTTCTCCAATAACAGGATGTTTCAGTACAGTGCATGAAACATATCTTTTGTTCATTATAATTATTCTGGATATTTAGCCCTGTATGCACAGTGCTGAGGTGTTGTCTAGAGATTATTTTCAAATATGTACAGTGTGTTTGTTTGACGTTATGTGTTCTTTCTTGGATTTCTTGTTAACCAGTTTATATTTCTTGTCTGTTCCATTAAAGCTGGAAATGTAAAATAAGGTTTGTTCTCTTGCAAAAAGCTTTCCTGGAATTAATAGAACTGAGTCTTTCATAAAGTGATAGTGCACAGTCACATGTGCAAACAGAGCGATACTGACAGCCCAGTGAGCCTCATAGCGTGAGAAGGCTGAGGAAGTGGCTGGTGTGAGAACGCTGCCACCACAGCCCCGTGGCAGCTCTGCCTGAAGCCTGCGGTTGTCTCGATTCGACCTCCCGTCCTCCCAACCCTGCGTCAACCTGCTTTCAACTCACTGCACTGTCGTCATGCTCAGACATTTATTGAGCGCTAGCTCTCAATTTCTACAGAAATGATGCAAACTGTGCACATATTATAGAAAGGCCACTCTTTCTTACAGTTTCCTCACAGGTCTTTATCATTATTATTTCTTTATTTTTGCAGTTCTTACAGCAGCGTTCTTTTGAAAGAAATGCAACAGACTTTTTTTGTTTTGCTGTTTTCCGTTTTTCACTGTAACATTTTTACAAATGTCTTCTTTTGTCAAATAAGAAAAAATAACCATAAACCTAAACTTAAGTTATTTTGGCCCATTCAATCAACAAAAAGTGATAAATATTACAATTTACAGACTTCCATGTTTGTACAAGAAAGACAAAATTTGTAAGAGAAAAGGCTGCTTGCTTAGTATGAATGATAACACAGTTACTACACGAATAAGCAGCTCTTGTAGATTCATATTTATTATCCTTGGTTGTTAGAAATGGTGGCTATCTGTTTTTCTGTACTTTGAGGCTCAGGGCAATTCATCCTGGAGAGCATCATGCCTGAGCTGTAAATGTACTAGTGGTGTGTGAGGGAGTGAAATGCTCATTGACCGATATCCTCATCTGCTGCCGGAGCTCTAAAACACACAGACATGCACACACACACTCATATGTTCGGGCATTTGATGTAAAAATTTTGGTGAGATGATACTGCATTTGAAGGTAGACCGTGCAGGAATTGTCAGTTACTATTTGTCAACACAACATTCACACATGGCTCTGCCTACCTACACTGCTGCTGGATAAGGTTTATTTGTGGGCCAACACGGAAGTTTGCCCACACCCTGGTTCCAAAAAGCCAAGGGGATTATTCCATTGGATTTTGGATTATTGCAGGAAATAAATTTAGTGACATCAAACATTTATTCTTATATGCTTTGTTCAACAAGATAATCATTACAGATGAACAGCACTTGCAATCATCAGAGGTTAAAGGCTATAAAAGAGCTACACCACAGTCACATGACTTCATTGTCACGGCAACACCGAGGCTGTAGAGCTGTGTTTGTAGTCTCACTTGCTGACAAATTAAGTCTTGAAAATTTATGAGGGGGTTACTTCCTTATTATTTTATGTTGTAGAACACAATGAAATAGTCTCTTAAGCTTGTGCAAATCACAGACATATTTTAGGCATCTAACCAAAAATTCATTGACTTTCAGATGAGGAAACCAGGAGGCAAATATGCATTTCCAAAGATAGTGAAGGAATAGCCCACCTTACTCTGCCTCTGACTGGCTTACCCTGACCATCTTACCCTAACCATAACCAATCTTATTCCTCTTGCCTTGACCTAACCAATCCAACCTTCAAAGGCATAGTAATAGTCAGTCATTAGGAGAGGTGGACGGGACATTCCTACGCTATCCTTTGAAATTCACAACACAGAGGGCTAAAACATTTACTCATTTTTGGGTTTTGGGAATCGTTCCTGAGGTACTCTGTTGTAGGCATGTTATATTAGCTGTAATGGAAAGGACAGTATATTGGCAATCTAACTAAGCTGACCTAACTGTTAAACAGAAAACAGACAAACTCTGCAGAGCTCTTCATCCTTTCCTTCAGTTCCTGAAAGTGAAAGCATACCCAGGATTCTTCGTTGATTTCTAATGAGGTTTCTTCCTCCTGCGCTTTGGGCATTTCTTTTAGCTTCCTCTTGGATGCATGCTGCAACTACCTGCTCACTACCTTTTCTATACTATGGTCTTGGATTGGAAATAGTGACGGCTAGTGCGGTGGATGCAGTCGAAATAAAGCTGCTAGTGTTTTGAACATCCATCACCATGCATTTTGGAATGCTATCACCAGAGGAGAAGTCGAAGAACATCACTTGATGGAAACACAGTCATCTTCCAATTGTGTTTCATTGACATTTTGAAAATATCTATGAATATAAATTTTGTGCAAATCTGTGATGGAAAACTTCCTTGAGGTAACACACCAGGACAAAGCAAAATAAGGAGAAAATGTGAACATATAGGCAGAGGTCCAAGATAAAAACTTCCACCACACACTTGTAGTGGGTCATAAGTGATCATTAAGAGGGATTTCTTTGTATGAGGCTATGCATTGTGTGTGTTTTTTTAGGAACATCCTGCATCCTCTATCTTTAAGATAAACATTTTTCCTCTTCATGTTTTCTTGATCTCTTTCTCAAGAGAGCAGAGGGCTGCCCATAAAGGTTACTAGAGGTCATGTCTGAGCAGTGGAACTGAAAAACAGGAAGAAATTTGAGGTGTGAGGATGGCAGGAAAGTGTATCTGGTGTGTACAAGTGTGTGTGTGTGTGTGTGTGTGTGTGTGTGTGTGTGTGTGTGTGTGTGTGTGTATGTGTGTGTTTAGCTGGGTGAAGCATAGGAGGAGAAACATGCATGTTGTGCGATGCAGACAGCCCATGACACAGAGATGGGAGATATGTGTGTGTATGTGTGTTTTGGAGATGATTAAGACGCAGCGATGACACTGTAGGCAAAGACAGATTCCTTCATTTTGTTTTACAGCGCTGAGGCTGTGTTCCTAGACACACACACACACACACACACACACACAGCACACACAGAGTGCTCAACAACTGAATGTAATTCGGACCGACAGCTCGCCTTCACGCTCTGACGCACCTCGCCTCCCAAAATGGACGCAGAAGGACTGTTTTCTCCTCACACACACACACACACACACACACACACACACACACTGTCTAAATGGGCTTTCTATCCACAGCAGCTGAAAACCCAAAACATTAAGTGGAGGAGGAGGTGGGGATGAATAGTTGAGGGGGGATTAGGAGGATGGATGATCAGGGTGAGTTTGGGTCAACAGACAGACAGACAGAGAGACAGATAGATACACCACAAAAGTAGTAAGAAACAAACTGAGTCATTCAAATTCATAGAACATCAGGAGGCACAGAGCAACGGGTATGTCAACAGTTTACAGTTTAAACTGTAAAGTTTTGGAATTACCCAATTCTTTTGTGCCTATGGATCAATATCCAAAAATACCAAATCCAAAGCCCATTCTCCATCTGAGCTCAACAAATACATCTGCTTTGTCAGTGCTTTTGGTGTACGAGCATGATGCCAAAAGCCACCTTCTATGTCTAACTGGAAGTCAAGTCAAGTCAATTTTTTTCATAAATCCCACTATCACAAATCATAATTTGCCTCAAGGGGCTTTACAGCTGGTAAGAGGCCCTGTAGCAGACCCAGAACGTGCTGGAGGGATTACATCTCGTCTGGCCTGGGAGTCCCATGGGTCCCCCAGGAGGAGCTGGAAAGTGTAGTGACGTCTGAAAGGCTCTGCTCCACCCGGCCGTATGAGCGTACGGCAATGGTTGGATGGGTGGATGGCTTTACAGCATACAATATCCCTCTGTCCTCAGACCTTCACATCAACTAAGGAAAAACTCCTACCAAAAAACCCTATAGTGAAGGAAAAAAATGGTAGAAACTTCAAGAGGAATGTTTGAGAAGGGATCCCTCTTCCAGGACGGACAGATGTGCAATAGATGTCGTAAAGAACACGGCTAGATGGCATTTAGTGATCACACAACTGGTGGCACCGGGCATGCTAACATGCAACATGCACGGGCAGCGTCACTTGAGAACACGGCCGGACGGAACTAGTTGCATGTGCATAAAATGCTGAAGGAAGCGTTAGGCAATATTGCTGCCAGGGGGGTGGGTGGGAAAACAGAGGGGTCCCACAAACAACTGACTGTCATGCGGGAGTCCAGATTTTGCTTCCTGTGTGGATGAGTGTTTGTTTTTTTCTTACCATGTGCCTCTTTTGCCTAAAACTAATGGTCTGTGACTTTGTTGCCTAATCCTAACCAGTCTGCGCTGTTGTGTAAACATAAGTAACATGCAACTGACTCAGAAGGATACCTACAGCTTCATAAGCAGACGCGGTTGGTCCCTGACAGAGTGGCACAATGTGACGAGTTGGTATTCAAATGTGTTGGTAAAACAATTAATCATTAAATGATTCAATGTGATTTTAAATGTATTGTTTTATTGTATGCACTATGCACTTTTGCTGGCTCCACAAGAATTTTTCCCTTGGAGGACAATAAAGATTTCTTGAACTTGAACTCTTGAACTTGGTAGTGTAAAGTGCTCTATATATATATATATATATATATATATATATATATATATATATATATATATATATATTCAGTCATTTCCTGATTTTTTTTACTTTTTTGTTGCTAATTTAAGGTACTTCTCTATCTCAATTCTTGCAATTTTTGGGGTTATTTCTTGTTTAGTTGCATATTGCCTTCTGTCCATGTTTTTTTTTTTTTGAGAAATCAAGCTAATTTTATTCGGTTTCAAAGGGTTAAAGTGGTTGTAATACTTAGATGTCTAAATCTTGGGCACTCGATCTTTAAACTCCAAGGAAATGATTGATACAACTGTAATGGCAACACAATTTTAACAAAAATGTGAAACAAAGAAAATGTTTGGAATTTATGGGATATACCGTACGTAATGAATAGAATTTCTTCATGTTTTGTTCCACATTCTGTGTCTGTGGAAGTCATTTGTAGGCACCATAATACAGCCTAAATTCTTCCAATTTGAGCTCTTACAAGCTCACAGCAAAGCATTTTCTAATTTTTCACAGTGTTATGTTGCCGCCATTGTCTAACACAGGCCTGTTTCGACCTGCCACGAGGAGAAAAAGTTAGGTAAGTGTTTGTGGTACACAAGACAAAAGTGGGATCCGGTGAAGTAGAGGAGAAAAGGAGCGTAGAGGGGAAAGTGATTTAGAGAGCAGTTGAGGTATGTAATAGAGACAGTGAGGTGTGATTTAGGGCCGGGAGGAAAATGGAGGAGTGGAAGCGCGTTCTTGGCAAAGATTGAGTGTCATTTAATGCGGGAGTGAGTGGAGAAATTATTGCATGGCTGCTACACTAGCTGACTATAGATGTGACACATCGCTCATACGGCTGCTATCCCAGCTGAATGGGAATTACCCCATTAACGCAAGCTGAATGCTAACTGCTACGGCACATATTGAGCTGGCAGCAAAGAGCTGAGCTGGCTAATGACTGTATGTCACTGTAATGGTGTGTCTCTATCAAGTGGCTGCGCCTCAGTGGGACGCTTAGCTCTTCATCGCTCCGCCTGGCCTCGACTCTTCTTCATCATGCTGGATGACCTTCCATCTGCAGCTTAAGATGAAAAAGTCGTCCCTGCGAGAGGTTCCTCACATCACACATCCTTCATCGCATCACATTGTATAAATCTTCATTTTCTGCTTTTAAGCTACTTCACTTTTGAACAGATGGATTTTACTTTATTCACAGTCTCATCTAAGTAAAGAAAGATTCTGATTATCCCTCTGCCATGACTTGGAAACAATTTGTTCTAACGATCCAGGTGCTTCCCATATAGGAGGCAATTCTCCCCAGGCATCCTTCACCAGAATGTCTTGAGAGCTGTCACCGTGCAGAAACAGAGATGCGTTTATATTTTGGATTCCACATCCTTGCGATGTTCCAGACATGAATTTTCACACCATGCGCAGCAGAATTCGATCCATCCCTCGTGCCTGATCTTGATTGGAGTCATTTTTGCAGGGTCAACGTACCCAGGAGGAAACTTTCACGCTGACCCTGTCTCGGATCACTAGCTATGTGTGAAAAGGGATATCAGATTCAGAGTATGAAATAAAACGCTTTTGATAGCACTTCTTGGGGGAGGAGTGCGGGGTCCCTAACATGTATGGAAACTAATTTAGGTTATTTAGGACTTTCATTCCTTCAAGGCGTTGGATTCCAACACTATCACTGGGCAGAATGTGGATATGGCAATTCAAACAAAACCTTTTGAAAGTTATTTATCTGTATAACATATGCACATTTCAACTGTGGTAGAGCGACCAAAAATTGACTTAAATTCTACCTCCTCTTCAACCAATAGAAGAGTAGAAGTGTTTTTCTCCTAGTGATTGGTCATTGAGGGAAAAATGATATTTCTAGATTAACGTAATCACTACAGTGCACTGACTGTAAATAGTCAGTGTGTATATTCCCTGGTGCCCTTGTAACGTTGAGATATAAAATCAACATAAACAGGTCTATTCTGTTATTCTCCTTAAGTTTATGAACACAGTTTGCATTCAGCAGCTTAATGCATCCTAGAAACTGAAAATAATAAGTCAACTAAGTCTAAATACAATAAGCTAACATTAAGTCACAGTGGACTTGAACAATAGTCTCCTGTGTGAAAGTCATGTGCTTAACACATTTATCTACCACATCTTACTCTTGTCAGGGACTGTGTTGCTCTTAATTCCACGTCAGCTTACTTTCTTTAGAATACTTGTTAGTTTTATATAATTGATTTACCTCTTAAATCTCAGTGAATATACAAGATTGGGGAACTAGCTCTAACCTCTTGTCCTGTTCCAAACCACTTCCAATCTCGACATAAATGGTAAATGGTAAATGGACTGCACCTGCATAGCGCTTTTTTAGTCCTCCAACCACTCAAAGCGCTTTCACATTTACCAATTCAAACACACATTCACACAATAGTGACCAAGGCTACCGTACATGGTGAAACCTGCTACTCAGCAACGATTCATACGCACTCGACAGCATCGGGAGAGGTTTGGGGTACGGTATCTTGCCCAAGGATACTTTGACATGTTGACCGAAGGAGCCGGGTATTGAACCACTGACCTTCAGGACAACCCACTCTACCTCTGAGCCACAACCGCGTCAACATGAGAAGTGCTAGCCAATCACGGCACGCAGTAGGCTGCATACTAATGCCTTATAGTGATTGTCATGCACTGTTCGTATGCTTTGTAACAAAAAGTAACGCAACAAAATTCGTTCAAAGCTAGTAATTTGTGTAAATGCCTAACCCATGTATTTGGAAAGGCTGCAATCACATGACCAATGCACCAACAAGCGTAAAGAATGAAAAAAGGTTGGGGTGGTGAATGGGTCAAAAAACACACGACCTCCCCCAAGGAGACCATTGTTTGGAACCGAGTGAACTTTTAATCATTTTAAGGTAGGTAGCCAGTATTTTTCTTTTTCTTTTAACTTTACTTTACTTTACAACCCCTGTAACTTTATATTATGTATATAACTTCATGTTTAGTATATAATGTCATTTGTGTGTTTATGATATCATACGAACTATCGTGTGCACATTTTTGTAGGATATTATACAAGTCGTTGCATGAGGACATGTTGAAGTAACCAAGCAGCTGCCGTGTGACTGTTCTTACCCAGATGCAAGCATACTGCATCATGTCCTTTCCACCAACACTGAATGTAAATTGTGCACTGGGTAATTCCAAGGTTTCTGGGCAGTGGTTTCAATTGACCTCAATAGGGCAGAAAGATGCAAAAGACCACATACTTGTTAGAGGTAGAATTGTCTGTCTATGTTGAAAGGATTTTTTTTAATGCATCACCAAGCGAGAAGCCTTTAGAATTCTTGCAAATGTGGTGCTATGCCATGATAACTAAACTAATTTATGTACTACATGTTCCTTTTGCAAGGAATTGTACTGTGCTCCAAAGAAATTTCAAAAGACTGAAGGCTCATTTTCATCTCATACTAAAATGAATTGATACCTATGGCTGTCTGGAAGGTAGGACATCAACCAAAAAAGATATGTTTTGGAAAATGGCCAGCAGTAATCCTTGGGGTATGTTAATTTTTAGTTAGTAGTTTTAAAAAATGCAAAAGTGCTTCAACAATGATTTGATTTCTGTGAAGACTTCCTATATGCTGTGGCTGGTTGGTCCCTGTGCAAACTCTTGTGGTATCCACAGGGTGAGTGATTTTTATCTGGCTCTTGGCCATGCATTTTACCCACTTACATCACCTTCATCTTTATATCTAATCATAATAAAGATGGCTCCTCTGGGTATTATTGCTATATTCAGGGGGACTGGACTTCCTAGTTGTTCCCCTGAGACTATCTATCTATTCTTGATACAGAGCGTGAGTCTGAAAGCAGTAGGCTATCTGTCATTCATGCTATTAGTTCATGGTTATCATCAGCGATGGCCAAGGCCATTAGCCCAAAGACATTAGCAGCAGCCATCAGCGAAGCCATTAACTCTTCTCCCTGCTAAAAGGCTACTGTCCCTCACAAAGACTCATTAAGGAGAGGTGGGGATGGAGCGAGTAGCAGAGATAGAAAGACGGAGAGAAAAAAGGAGGAAAGAGGAGGGCAGGGGTGTTTGAGAAAAAGAAATACAGAAAGTCTGAAGGGGAGAGAGCGCAATAAGGCAGGGAAGGGAAGACTTCGATCATTTTAATTGTTCATTGTGTCATTTCCCTCCGCTCCTGATCTGCAGTAGGTGTAGGATGTGCAGCTGTAGTGCTTTCACATTGTCCTAGACGTGGTTTTAAAGGGGAACTTTTCACTAAAGGCTGTTTTTTTTCCCTATTTGTTGGACTATAATCAACAATGCATCAGTTACAATGTAACCATGACTAATTTGTGCAAGTCCACCAGACTCTCTTGTGTCATGGAAGACCTCAAGTAGTTATTGATCAGTTTGGACATAGAAAAGTTGCACCCTGCAGATACAACAACCACAAGGGGAGTGTAGACTATCCACAGAGCTACCCAAACATTTGCTAAATAGGAAGTTAAATGCTAGTTATATTTTGGGGAGTTCTGGAGGTTCTCCATCTCTGTAGCCAGAGCACCCCTGCCAACATCAACGTCTTCTCTAAAGGTTGTTTTGTCTCCAAGAAGCTCATAGTAGTCCCTCCGTGTCTTTGCATCAGGCTGGCTAAAGTTGAAAAGTGTTCCAAAGTTGTCACGAACTTCCCCCAGAGACTGAAAGTGGTTCTCCAAAGACTGGATGCTACAGTCAACCACAAAATTGACAAAGGATACTTCTAGTCTCTTCATTGCATGAGCTTGTGGCTTGTCAGCTGCCTCGTAGGCAAAGTACCCTTTTGTGGACCACGACTTCTGCTTCCACAATGCCTCAGTCTTCACTGGTTCATGAATCTCTTTTGCTGAGACCTGAGTATCCCTAAAACCAGTTGTCTTGTAGCTGACTAAATTGTTTGTGTTCCTCGCATGCCATTCCAGACAATGTAGCAAATTTAAGATCTAAATGACCTTATTTCTTCAGCAAGGGAGTGGGCTTCAACTTTCACTGTCAAGTCATTCGCATTTTACCTGATTTGTAATGAAGCTTCTCTCACCCTGTCTACTTGGTAGCATAAAGGTTCAATACTGTTTATGCAGCTCACGCATCGCATTTCACTCCAGGACATCCAGTGTGATGTCTGCATAATTCTTAAAGATTGCCCACTTTTGAGGAGAACCTGAAAAGAATTTGAAAGTTTTTCCAAATTTAAAAAAAAACAGCATCTACAAATGCCTTATCAGCATCTGGAACCATTAGATGTAAGGTATGTGCTCCACAAGGCGCATAAAAATCACATTCTAGCCTGTGCACCTTTATTTTCCCCTTCATGTTTGCCCAGTTGTCATAAGATTGTCCCCCACTGTCTTGAAAAATGATGTCCAGTTGTTCAAGCCTGTTAAGAATTAGTGAAGACAAGCCTAGACTAGTAGGTTCATGAGCCATGAGAAATCCCAAGAAGTATACCTTTGTTGTTTTTTTTGTTGTTGTTTTTTCCCCCAAGACTTAGTGCTCACAACAACAGGCATCTGTTCTTGTTGACTAAGATCTGGGATGCAGTCCAATATCATGGCATAATATTCAGAATCTTTGATTTCTGCCGCTATACTGCCCAGTATGTTGTCACTGACACAGCTTATCAGCTTATTTTGGATTGTTTTCCCCAATATTCATTAATATGGTGCTCCACTTTCAATTCCTCTCATGTGATCTCTCAAAACAGGATGAAATTTAGCCATCAGTTCCACTTCTTTTATGAAGTTCCCATGGTTGTCCTGGTGTAATGTATCAACAAAACCCATGAATGCCAAATTCCTTTCTGCCAAAGACTGAATAATACTAATGTGGCGTGTGAGAACATCTCTTCAGCACTTCTTCTCTGTGGCCCTCCTTTTGAAAGGCTGAATGCAAAATTTTTAATTTCACCATGTTGTTCCAATGATAGGAACTATTTCTACACGTACTCATCCCAAGTTGTCACATGTTGCCACTTTGCAGTGGACATCCATGTCTACATGTTATGTTTTAAGTATCCTTCGGCATCTGCTGTTCATGTTCTGGGATGCCACTGCCATGATGTCAACAAATTGACATGGTGGGATGACAGGGCCGTGGTTATATTTAAACAACACAAGCACATGGCAACCCATGGTTTGGATTAGGCAACAAGGGCAAGGGTGGTTAGGATTAGGGGAAAGAGTCACATGACATACTGTAGAAAAAAAAACCCATCACATTGAGACAGTCTTTTCTGGATTAGACAAGACACATGGCATCTCAGCTCAAGCTGTTCTTATGCACAATTTCCCATGAAAAGTAATTCACCAAAACGTACATATCCTGTGTAATCCCTTGCCACTAATTTGTGTATTACCTATGTATTTGAAAGACTGCGATCATGTGATCGATGCACTAACAGGAGTAGGTTGTCCCTTACGGAGACAGGTTGGGGTTGTGAATGGGTCATAATACATTATACTTAACAGTGGACTTACCCAGGAGACCAGCGTTTGGAATCATGTGAGCCTTAAATCATTTTAGGATACAGTGTCATCATGTTTCTTTTCCTAAACATAACTCTTTTTGCCTAAACCTAACCTTTATAGCTTTAACATTAAGTATGCAACATCATTTATGGAGTGCTTATTCTTAGTTTAACATATGAACCATTGTATGATGGTACATTGCTCAACTGGGTCAACTTGGAAGCTGCTGATTGCATTACGATTTGTTTAGGGCTCAAAACTCAAATTTTAGGACTCAAACCCCAGTATACACTGTGCGATACTGGGCTGTCCCAGAGAAAGATGACCACTGTGAAAAAAATGTGGTGATATTTTTGGTCATGGCTCTTAACCGGTGGTCCTACGTCGCACACTGATAGAGATTCAAGGATGGCCGTTGTCACAATCGTACGATCAAAGACAGCCTTTCTCCAGTTACGACCAAATACATTTTCTCCTCCTCTTTATGAGATTTCTTTTGACACACATAAATGATACTATAGTGAGGGCTTGATTTGTTTGTTGGCATTTTGCTCTTACCACTATCTTACAGTGGCACAGATGGATGATGCATATCGTAACCAAGCTTACTAAGATCCATGCCGCAGAATATAGCTGCACTAAACTTATAAGATTGCAAAAATTTCACAGTCTGCAGGACTTGACTTGTCAGTCTTGGGACTTGACTAAGTGCAACGACTTGAGACTTTCTTGGGACTTAAAAAGAAAAAAAAAAAAAGAAAATACTTTGTCCCCCCCCTAGGGTAAACACCTCCAAACCGTAACCTGGTTTTCTGTTAAACGAATGTATGTCTAGGTTCCGGACTTGTTAAATTATAGATACTGTGACTTTGGAGCTGTTTAAAGTCAAAATTAAGTAAAATTATTGCAAGAGAGAGATGCATAGAGTGCACAGAAGTGATGGAAGTCAGAAAAATGAAGAAAAAGCGAGAGTGGTAAGAAGAGAAAAATGAGGGAGGTGAAATTACCCTTTGACCCAATGTTCAGTTCTATCCCAGAATACTTTGGGGCCCCCTGACATACCCTTAATACCTCCCATCAGTGCACATGAATGTACATGAGCTTGTGATCACACATACACTCGTGCAGCTGATATGATGTGCTTGGGGGCGGTTGATTTCATTAGCAGAAAGATCAGGGCGCATAAGTATTAGCTCTCACCTCTGCCTCTTTGTACTTTTTCTTCTTCTTCTCTCTTACTCTTTCTCTTGCTCTGTGCACGCTAAGTCAGAGAGATGAAATGATACATGAATGCACCCGTGCACTTGCATACACACACACACACACACACACACACACACACACACAAAAACAGACAACCTTGATGTCAATAGGTTTGTTTTGGAGCCAGGATCAGGTGGTTCACTATGTAGGTCAGAGGGAGAATAAAAGGAGAGAGAAGCCATGTGCCAGTATCCTCAATAATTAATCAATCCTTCCCCTGCCTCTCTCACACAGTGACACGGACATGAGGACAGATAGAACAGATAGACAGTCAGCCACATCAAGCTGCACCGTTTATTTGTCCTCAGTGAGCATTTAGCTTAGATAATCACCTCAATGAGCTTTAAGCAAGCTGCTGCCATCACCGGTGTCTCAAATTCACATGGTGACATTTCCCCATTTTTTATTTTGATGTATTCTGTGAGGAAGTTTGCGCATGCTGGTACCCACACAGTTTCTTCTGACATTTTGTCCCAAGACTTCGATGTGCATTTTTTCTCATGTGATCTCAGAGAGAAAACCCGTAAGAGAAGGGTGCTACCACATAGAATGACCAGGGCGACCCACATATTGCGATGATGTCCCGTGTTTTCACTGGCTCAAGTTTTGAAAAGTCAAACCACCCACAGGGCAGATGCTTCTCCAAATCTGGCTTTAGTCCAGTCAGCGGCTGTGAATAAAGCAGGGAAGGCTGTCATCACAGGACTTTGTCTGATGTCAATCAAAGTACGAACGCGTAGGTCAAGTGCAGGTGAAACTTGTAAATGCTACGCCCAATGAGGAAAAAACTCTAAGTCACCAAAAAGTCACAAGCAATGCAGATTTAGGTGAAACATGATGAAAACTACTACAAAGAAAAGGAATCTCAGATACATTTAGGACTTAGGCAATATGACGCAAAGCAATGCAGGAGCCTACGTGTGAGGCAAAATAGAAATACCCTGGTAAGACTATCATGATGGTCGCTCTCTGAATCAGTAAGTGGGTTTCCATTTCAGATTTGCACAAAATGTAAGCGACATTTTTTAAAAATGTTGATAAAACACAATTCTGAAATGACTGCGTTCCCACTGAGTGATATTCTGCGACTTCTCCTCTGGTTATAACATTCCAAGAAGCATAATGATGGATGTTCAAAACATTAGCAGTTTTATTTATATTGCTGCCAACACACTAGCCATCATTATTTCCAATCCAAGGCGATGTAGACGTGTTATGTGAGCAAAGATGGAAAGTCAAGCTCCTTATTAGTGGGAGTGGCCACATATGAGGGTTTCAGGGAGGTGATCGTCCACAATTTCACAGAATTTCACAATTGTGAATTCAAAACTTCTGGATGACCTGCCTAACTTTCTAGTTATGTGAGGCAATAACACGTCTTGTAGCTCCTGCTGCACCATGTCAGAGGGAGCTGGTTCATACTGACAAGTACATAGTCATAGCATCATGTGACCTGTAAAAGCCAAAAAAGTGTTTCCATTGCAGTTCAAAATATGGCGCTTTTTTTTTTTTTTTCAAATCGCCTGAAATACCACCACAAGCGTGTGTAAAACTTTTTTGTGATAAATGGGAGTTTTTTTCAAAATTGACGTGTTTTCATTAAGAATATTTTATATTTGCAATTTCAGTTTGCGCAATTTGAAGGTTTAATGGAAACCCATCTAGTCTGGACTCACTGCCATAACCAAACACTTTCAGTGGGCGGAGGCTACTCACCTTGACAGACAAACTTCTTCTTCTTCTTCTTCAAGAAAAAAAAAGAAAACCATATTTATAATTATTTTAATCATATATTTAAAATTATGGTAAAAAAAGAAAACATTTTTTGACACTTTCTTACGGTCATGATTTTTAAAAATATTTGTTTTGCTTTTTTTCAGTTACATTTTTTGTAACTTTTCCATCTTTCTTTTTTTTTTACCATTTATTGTTAGTCACACTCTTCCCACATTTTTTATGGAAATCAAACCAATTTGCTGAGGTATCAAAGGGTTACGATAAAGACTATTTCAACAATTTTAGACTAGGCTATCGCTCAGTATTGCATGTCCCACATTAACATACTCTGTAATACATTTGATTTGTTGGGATTTGATCACCCTGCTGCAGAATTAGCGAAGTCTACACTCATAGCGATGAGTGAGTAAGATGGCCTCACACACACACACACACACACACACACACAGCAGGCTGGTGATGCAGGATATCCTGCTGTGGGCGTCAGCCCAGGGAAGAAGAGGAAGTGCAATCTGCAAAGGCTCATGGAGGAGAAGCTTCAGTTTTTATTTCCTTGACAATGACAAAATATAGTATAGTATGGAAACTCCACAAATACAGAAATACATTTAGCTGACTTAACCAAATTTCTGAATAAATCCGTGCTGTTGGTATTCAGAAATAGTTCATGTTGAATGTGCAACTTGTAATAAGTCTGTGTCTCAGTTTTTACAACTGAATGAAAGGCTTAAGTATATTTATGGACCTGTTTAGCAGCTGACATTTTTCACACATCATGACAAGGAATGCATGAGTGTAACTAAGAGCATTAACGACAGATCAGAGGCATTATGAGCTAAGAAGCAACACAAGTGACCCTGCAAGTACAATACTAAGGCCCCCTAACATGCAAAACTAAATGGAATGCAGCCGTCAAAGGAACACTTCAAAATTGTGGGACATGCACTTTTTCTTTTTTGAGTTGTCATACAAAAAGATTTATATGAACATCATATCGGTCTGTTCTGAAATGCTGTCAGATGTGGCGTTGTTCTGGTTCTGATGCTGGGTGATGTGTGCCCCATAGGCTCTGGCTGCACTCGAGGCGAGCCGAGGAGGGGGGGAGGACCCCGAAAATTATCTTTGGAAGTAGGATAACAATAAGTGTTATATTCTGTGTTCAGTCTGGTTTATTATTGTCCTTGTCATTTTTTTTTTTTTCGTTTAGGAGTAGGTTTTTTATAGATTTTCGTCCAGGGTATGGGAGAATACTAGGGCGGTACCTGTGTTTTTTTTTATTTGTCTATTAATCTGACTAATTAATCAGTTGTTATAATGATAATTTTTGTATTGGTCAATAATAATTAATTTACTCCTAAATAAATGAACAAACTTGTCTCATTGATATTCTAATAATTGTATTTAATCCTCTTCTTTTAAAGACATTAGGTGGGTTTTGATTACAGATTTGCACAAAACAAAAGCAATATTTTCAAGACGGTGGTTAAAACACAATTGCGAGATGACTGTGTTTCCATTGAGCGATGTTCTGCAAGCAATAATGGGAAAGCAAGCTCCTTCTACGGGGGAGCTGCCACATATGAGGGATTTCTGGGAGGTGAAAGTCCACGATTTCAAGAATTGTGGATTCAAAACCTCTGGATGATCTGCTCAACTTTTGAAGAGTTATGTGATGCAATAACACCTCTTGTAGTGCGTGCTGCATCATGCATGAGGGAGCCAGTACCTACTGACAAAGACATAGCTTGAGGGTTAATGGAAACTTGCCTACTGATATTATTCTCCACATCTTACTCTCTGCAAGACAGTAAAGTGCATTTCCCAAAAATATTGAACTTTTCCATTTACAGTTATCAATTACACCTGTGCTGTGTCAACAATGCCTGACAGCAAAATGGTTTATAGTGCTTGATTTGTAATACATTATAATAAGAGAAAAAAAGCAAAAGTAGTATTTAATTTAAAAGTATTTAAAGCAGCGAAAATTGAATTTTATTGCCACTTAGCTGTAAAACCAACCCTGACCATTATTTTCATGAAGACAGTCTTGAGGAAAGAAAAGGTAGGGAGCAAGGGAGGAGGCGCAGGATGTGAAGGGAGTGATCAGGGAGGTAGCGAGGAGGCAGGCAGGGAAGGAGGGGAAGCTGGATGCCTGAAGCAGATGGTAAATAAAACAATAGGGGAGCTGTGACATGATGGGATTCCCCTACATTCCCCTGTTTGGTGGAGACAGAGAGGCCAGCAGTGACATCCACACAGCACGCTCATCATGTGCAAGAATGAGAACCAAAGGGCAAACATGTTTGTGTCTTTGCACAGAGGGGTTTATTGTGATGCCACGTCTATGGATCAGTAAAATAGAATACAATCTCCTGCAAGAGGAAAATCAGCAGCATAACCTCTTTTTACTGCAGATTCTAAGCTTTTGCGGGTTTGAACGGATTGGGAACACCAAGCTGCTGATGTGATGAGCGACTGCAGTTATGAACACATTGTGTAACTAGTTGCGCAGTGCAGAGCTATCTGACCTTACACAACAGACCCAAATATTTCCACACTCTCTCTCACACACACACACACACACACACAAACATAGACACACTCAGGCATGTTTTCAGCCACAGTGCTCCCACTGTAGTAATGGGGTCACAGGGAGCTAGCTGAGAGCTCTGCCGCTCTCCTTTGTGTGTTTGCCTTCAGGCCTGATGGTCTCATGTCCTTTTACGCAGCCTCAGGTGTCTCTGTCAGCCTCTGTATCTGGCTATTAGTGATGAGCAAAATGAACAAACTAGGTTTTTTTTTTTACAACTCTTTTTGGTGTCTGGTATGTACTGGGTCAGCCTGTCGAACATCCTAATGCTCATAATTTTTCCCTTTTGCTGTTATTGTAGGGTTTTACTCGTTGTCCAATTTGTTGAGTGAATGTGAGTCAGACTCGAGTGTAAAGCTTCACCAGCCAGTGCATTTACATGCTCCTTGGATGGTCCTTCTTCTTCAGCGTGCTCATGAGCTTTAAGTTGTTATGTGGAAATAACACAGACGCTACAAAGGAGATGTCTTGTATTTTTGTTGCTCAGAGCATGAGCACCACTTATGATTTTAAACTTATGACTTAAAATGAAAGAAACCAATCAGGTAAGCCTTAAAATCTCACCAGAAACTCATTTTCTCAGTTGTATCTATCATTACATAAAGCAAAAGGTCAACAGGGACATCTGCTACTTGCTCCTTTGTAACAGTTTTGTAATATCGTGTAGAGGTTATATAGCCTTCCCAGTGGGATGCTGAATCAATGCATTCATACAGGGGTCAGCAACCTTGAGCACGCATGCCACCATTGGCACCTTGTAGCTTAACTAATAACAGACAAAAAAGTCTGCAAGAAGTGTGCAGGGTTTCACACACACCTTCATTTATTTGTGGCAGCCCACCACAAAAACATCTGCCACCACTTATTCTTTTTTGTATTTTTGGTTGGTTTTAAAATTGTTCTTTTTGTTTGTTTATTTGTTTTGTTTTTTGTTCTGCAGCAGAATACCAGGCGAAGTCAAAGTGAGACTTTCCGTTCATCATCTGGGTCTAAAAGTTTGCTTCCACTCGCCTTTGCAGGAGCTGCTCCTCTCATCCTTCGATCTGATCTGATCAGCTCTAATTGGATCAACAGACCTGGCATTCATCCCACGACTCAAACTCTACAAACTGCTGTTGGGGAAAAAGACAAATTCTTAATATAAACATAATTTCTGAGTAATGGTATTGTTACATTTTCTACCTTGGATTTTCTCTTAATGAAGTCTGAGTGATTGTTAGCTGTGGCATGTGGACAATATTTCTTTAATTTAATTGAAATAATACTGATTCGAGATTAAAACTTCAATGTTTAAGTGGACGTTAAATGCAGCTATCCAATGTGTGTTTTACAAAACCCAAAGAATTTAAGCAGAATATAAGTTTTTAGAATTATGATCAAAAAATTCCAACCGACTGGGTCTGACCTCTTCAGATTCAGGTGGTTAGATGGCATATTTCTATTCTGATTAGACTACATGAGACTTGGCTTGATCCCAAAGTTTTAACTGTTGCTGCTAGAAGTATACAGAACAGCCTTTTAAAATTTTTTCATTGTTTTCTAAAAAGGATGTAAATAAGCATGCATGGCTACATGCTGTTCTAGATCCAGGGCTGCTTACTGTACAACAGACTATATCCTGCATAATGTCAGCACGCCCTCCATCTGACATCAGACAAACCCATTATGTTCTATACAGTAAGCTGTCCTGCTGTGCTCCCTCAGCCCATTCACACACACACGCACGCACACACATGGTCAGTTAAATTACAGGCGAGCCCAGGAATCCCTGCAGCATTGTTGAGAATTCATTTTGTGTGTGTGTGTGTGTGTGTGTGTGTGTGTGTGTGTGTGTGTGTGTGTGTGTGTGCGTGCGTGTGTGCACCCTCATATCCTCGTCATGTTTAATTACTAAATTCAGCTTGATCTGTTATTCTACTCAACTCACGCAAGGGGCACACACACACACACACACACACACACACACACACTGCAAATAAATAGAGAGAAGCAGCTTATTTCTGGCTCTGGGTTCTCCATTTTACTCATCCATCTGTAGCTATTATCCTGTGCAGTGTTGCAGTTATTTTAAGTCTTACTTACTACGTACTGTACATATTTGCTCCTTGCTGAAATGCTTGGCTCACTGGACCATTTAGGTTGCACGTCAGCTGATCAACATTCTCTGGCATTGCTCTTCTAAACGTCCATATAACTGCATCTGACTGCCAGATACAGTTGTACTGCATTTATTATATTAGGACAAAAGAACCTATGGTAAATAGATAAAAACCCATTGATTTCTTCTTTTAAAAAGAAAAAAATATGAATTAATTAATTTAAAAATGTCAATAAAAGTGAGAGAAATAGGAAAATAAGAATAAAACAGTATAAGTGTTGATCAAGTGAAAAATACTAAATTTACTAGTCATATTGAAGATTTAAAGGTACACTGTAGCCCACAGGAATTGTCGGTTACTGTTGGAAAACAACATCACCAGCAAAAGTGAAAGTGAAAGTCAACCCCCTGATTCACTCCTGTATGCCATATGTGCATTTATTTTGGTGCCGTGTTAGCAGTTGTCATATGTGTATGTGTGCTGCTACAGTCTGGCACCTGATCGCTAGCTTTTTACCTCACCTGCCCGCTGTGCCCAGAAATTTCCCAAACACAGCAAAATAACAGGAAAACAAAGGCAAAGGGCAGAGTCTCTGCAGATGCTTTTGTATCGATCTATACATTGAATTTTAAGAAAATCTATCACAATGTACCCATCTGAAACAACAAACTTGGACTTTCAGCCATGAATGTATAAAAAGACTTGGATACAGTGTTGGAGGCAGGCCCCGCTCATTCCTACTTAAGTTGTTAAGTGGTGTGTAAAGCTTATCAGCGTATACTTATCTTTCGTGTTGTGGGGCTCATAGAGCACTAGAGACGGTGGCCGAGTGCGGACAAACAGCTAAAAAAACAGCAAACTTCCAATTCAGTGCTCTGCTAAGTCAACTCTTCAAGAATTCTGAAATGCTAACAGATCAAATGATACAAATCCAGAGTGAAATGAGTCATTTCTTAGGAGTTGTGACAAAAGAAAAAAATATCCACTGATATACAGATTTATCTTCTCCAATATAAGTATTCTGGGTTGCCATGGCATCACATGATGAACCCAGTCGGTGTAGTTTCATTTTGGACCACTATGTTAAATTGGCTCAAAGTCTTAGCACTTTTCCCGGGGGGCTTGCTTCCAACCAGGAGACTGTTCTTCTTGTCTGGTATAAAAGTAAAATTCAACATATTTAGGTGACTTTTCGGACTTTATGTAACTATGGAAAGTATGACAGTTTACATCACTTACACACTGTACACAGTTATTTCAACCGAAACCACAATCTTTACCAAAACTTAACTTAATATTACACACACTTGTATCGCCCAGCTCAGAACATGCACTTTTCAAAATCAAGCTTTAAAAAAATGATACATCAATATTAGTTTCTTCTTTCACTCACCTAATTTTGTAACGGACATGTAACCAATATCAGTCCTAATGATAAATATCAAATCATTAATTTTTAGAATTTTAACCCTTTAAATGCCACGTTTTTTTCATGCCACTGTTTTTAGGTATAAAAAAAAAAAAACACACGCATGCACGCACGCACACACACATGTGCATGTGCACGCACACGGGCACGCACAAACACAAAATGAATTATTTTCAATATAACACATGCAAAGTAGATTGTTTTGGATCATCACAGCCTGGGATATGTCAATGAGTAGCAGAAACATTGATTGTGACATTGCACCTACTAATACAATGCATGTTTTTATGCTATGATGACTGTGGGATCAAAAATTGCTGTTTGAATGGGTTTCAACGGAGTGTTGTTTGCACTTAACAGTATGAATGTAACAATTTAGTTTCAACAGTGTATTTTAGACTTATTGTAGGAGCTGAGCAGGAAACTTTGAGATTAAATAAAAATACACAATCTTGCCAAAATGTATTCCGTATGCATAAACACAGCCAAAATAATCAAAAGATGAGGAGTGAAAAGTGCTTGTAATGCTCCAAACAGTCCCTAAGGGTTATATTTTGTTAAGTACATATCTAGCCCCTGGTTTGTTGAAAACACATGAAAAATGAAACATACTGAATGGACAGCAATCTGAAATATAAATATGTTTCATTTGATATAACGTCAGAATGACATAATATAACAAATATAACTTTAAAGCTCTGATTCTTTTGTTGTTTGTACAGAACATCAGCTTCACCGTCCCCAATAGTTCAGTGCCTTTAATTTGATCACATTTATAACCTTGACGTGTTTGGAGGGATGTGTCTGCTCAAACTGGGACACGTCCCTTCAAACTGTTACTGTCCTGCTGCAAACAGCAGGGCACACAGTTCAGGGCATCGCGTGTGATGTGTGCCACAGCCATACATGTATGTCACATCCAGTGAGTAGGTGCGTGCATGTGCATCTGTGCGCTTTTGAGTTGGCTGCATCAAATATATATATATAGTATTGCGTGTTATGTTTAAGTCATGGCCAGCAGGGTGGTGTGGATTTGTGTGTATATGGGACTGTACCTTATTTATATATAGCACACGATGATGCTGCTCCAGTGTGTGTGTGTGTGTGTGTGTGTGTGTGTGTGTGTGTGTGCGTGCGCGGGCTTTGCCCTGATGGTGGATATCCCTTTGTTGTCATTATTTACAGGTCAGTGAAAAGCAAATCCCAGATGTAAAATGTGTAACATACAACACAGGGCCACAACAGAGTTTTAACATTTAATAAACATGAATTTCTAAATAAAGTGCAGCATCTTGGTACAGTGCACAGATATTTTTGATATGTGGACGCGGTTCACTGAGCTTGTTTTAGTTGCTGTTTGTGTTGTGTATAGGAACATGCACAGAAAAATAATAAAATACAACACTTTTTAAAAAGATTTATATTAAATGCAATAGTTTTGTTTTTTGTGTGTATGAGATTTTGCGTTCTGGACCCAAAATGGCGGAGACAGGCACAAGGAGCCCCAAAATGCCGGAGACAGGCACAAGGAGCAGTACTAATCAAAAAATAAAAATAAAAATAATAATAATAATAATTAGTTAACACAAAAAAAATGACAATGGTGGCAGAGGGCATGCTGGTGCAGGAGGATTTCTGGAAGATGACAGCAACTGAGCAGGTGAGTCTCCAGGTGAAACACTGGAAAAAACAGTGAGGCACTAGGAAAGCAGGAAGAACACTGCAGGACAGAACAGTGAGAAGCATATTCACTATTATGTAGTCTCTGTGTGTGTGTGTGTGTGTGTGTGTGTGTGTGTTTTGTGTCATATACATATATGACATGTATATGTTACATATATTATGATTATTATGATAGTTGTGATGATGATGATTATTATTAATTATTATATTCACTATAATGCATATGCTATGTATATGTCATATATGTATTTGTGTATGTCATATACATATATGACTGGTGTCAGCATGTGCATTTGTTGTCTAGGCATGATCATGTGCGGCGTCATTCCACCATGTGCATTTGTTGACATCATGGTAGCGCCATTCCGGAACATCTAACTAACATGTAGACACAGAAGTCCACAGCAATGCGGCAAAAATAGCGACAACTTGGAATAAGAATGTGATCGTGCCGTGTTTTAAAATGAAAAAAGCAGTTTCAGTCCCACCCTGTAGGATGACATATGTTTCTGCATTGCTTTTTACCTTCCTGAACACGAGGTCTCATTTAACACAAAGGCTGGGAGACATCCACACTGTTAAATATGCAAACACCCCCTGCTTCACATGGTACAGTATAAATCACATTGCATGTGTACTACATGACCTGTGAATGCTCTACCTCCTTCCAACATTGCGTGATCATCTATGTTTTATTATGTGTGATGTCAACCATAAATGCTTCTATACGTGCATGCGCATATATGTGTGTATACATTTTCCTTTTATACCCAGGAAACACAGACTCACACTGGTATCAAGTCATGCTTGTTTGCCTTCTCTTTACCACTCTCTGTCTCAGTTTTCATGTCCAGTTTTACACGTTTACCTATCCATTCCTCTTCCCTCTGCCTTGCTGTCTCCTCATACCCGTCTCTCTGTGCGCGTGTCTAGCCCCTCCATCTTGTCTCTGTCAGTCCGCGTGATTCTCTTGTCTATCAGTCCTAATTTTCCTCCTCTTTACTCCTCTCATTATTCCTCTCTCTAGCTTGTCTATATCCCCGTCTCCTCTTCCTCATCTCTCCCTCTTCCTCTCTGAAAAGTGCAACCTACTTACAGCACAGCTGTCTGATGAATAATGGAGGAGAGACAGTTACTATCAGCATCTCCATCAGCAGGATCCCGTCTTTGATCTCCGCTCCTCTCCCCTTCCCTGCTGCCCTTCCTCGCAACTCTTCTTCTAAGTTTCATCTCACCTCCTTTCTCTCTTTTCAGTGTCTCTCCTATGTTTTTTTTTTCTTTTTTTTGAGAGTTTGTACAACCCTGATGTTGTCATATTAACCTTTTGAAACCTGAACAAATTGACTTGATTTCTTTTTTTCTTTTTAAATGGGGAAAAGGCAACAAGCAGCTTAAAAGAAATGACCCCAAAAAATAGCAAAAACAAAAAAGAAAATTAGCAGAAAATTTGAAAAGAAGAAAAGGGGGAAGAAACAAAAGTAAAACAATTTTAAATATAGAATTTTGATTGTTATGATAATGATGAATACAGTTTTGTGAACACTTTTAACTACCTATGTCTGCTTACTGAGCTGAAAAGCCAAACATCAACCACAAAAGTGCAATCTTTACTGCCTCTTTATCTTTCTGTGTGTCTGTTGGTCTGTCCGTGTCTGTCAGCCTGTCAACATGTTGATCTGTGCAGCTGCTGGACGATTAAAGCCAAGAGAGAAGATGCTGGGCCATACCTGCTGCAGTTAGAGCTGTGTGTGTGTGTGTGTGTGTGTGTGTGTGTGTGTGTGTGTGTGTGTGTGTGTGTGTGTGTGTGTGTGAGGGAGAGAGATGGTGTGTCAAGACTGCTGAGCTCAGTGATTCTTGAACTGTTTGTTTGGCCTGTATATTAAAACCAGTATGTCTGCCATACTCTTTGTGTGTGTGTGTGTGTGTGTGTGTGTGTAGTGCCTTTTAAAAGTATAAGTTGGCTAAGCGTCAATAGTTCTGTTCATGCATGGCTAATGAAAACAGGGTAAGGACTACCCTAAGATCTATAAAAGTATAAAAGAATCAGCATATATATATATATATATATATATATATATATATATATATATATATATATATATATTTATTTATTTTAAGTTTTTTTCTTTTTTTGGTATTATATTCACTAATATATATATATATATATATATATATATATACATACATACATATATATATACGTATATATTCCCTCCCCTTTATACTTACTGAAATCCTATATTTTCCTCTTTGTATTGTTTCCTCAGTCCATCTTCTCTCTTCTCTCTCTCAGCTGCAGACATGCATGCACCTAAACACATATACACGGATGATCTCAATAACCACTCATAGCATAATAAAGTAACCGGTCTGCATATCAACAATAACAATTCCATCATGATCATTTTTGGTATGTTTGTTGTTGTTTTTTGTTTGTTTGTTTGTTTGTACTGTTTTGTCCTGTCTTGTCTAAATGTCTGTCTCCATCTACCCTCCATGTATATGTTGCCTATCAATACCCTGTTTTTGTTATTGTTTTATTAAAAAACAAACACACACACACAAAGAACAACATGCAGCCTGGCTATCAGTGTGCAGTCACCGAACTATCACTTCAGATCCAAGTCCATTTTTCAGCTCAAAATGTTACAATCAGCATATGAGCCAGATGATCAGTGATATAAAGATTATATTTATGTGCAACAACATCCATATGCAATAATTTTCCTATTCTTCAAGCTCAGGGTTAATTTATTTTGAAGTAACTTGCTGCACTACCTGCCCGTCTCTCAATACTAACCGACTGCGCTCCTTGTGTGTGATTTTAGACATATATTCATGCCTTATATCTTTTCTCTCCTGCTGCTTTCACATTTAACCCACTAACTCTTGTCTGCATCTTCATCTTCATTCTCATCTTGCTCTTTGTTGCTACTTGTTCCCCCCAAAAACCCATTTTCATGTTTCCCCTGCCTCTGAGGTTTCCATAGATTTAATGTCCTATATCGATTAAGAGGCAGCAATGAATGTGATGAGTTTCCCTTCTCTCCGCTCATATTTTAACCAGAGGCTAATCAATACATGGAGGCCTCACAGCAAGGACGTAGGCTCACTTATAGTCTACCTGCCAGCAAAGTCAACCCAGAAATATTGAGTACCTCAAAGCATTATGTTATGAATGTTTTGGTCCCCAACATTAGGAAACTGCCAGATGCCAATTTACCTAGTTTGTTTAAATATGCATAATCACATATACTGACAGTATTTCAGCCACGTCTGCATATTTTAATTCATTTTAGGTCTTTTTGTCAGGTACAAATGTCAGAATGGCCAACCACCTGTATAAATAGAGTTAAATGATGAGATGGCCATTTTGTCAGGGACAAATATCTATGCCTTCCATCGGTATAAATAGAGGTAAATGTAGAGTATGTCAGTATGATAGTTACAAATGTCAATCAAAATGGTCTACCACCTGTATAAATAAAGTTGTATGTAGAGCAGGTCATTCTAATAGGTACAAATGTATATCAGAATGGCCCTCTACCTCTCTAAAAAGAGTTAAATGAAGAGCTGCTCATTTTGTCAAAATAGCCTACCACCTGTATAAAAAGATTTGAATGTAGACAAGGTCATTATGTCAGGTACAAATGTATATCAAAATGGCCTACCACCTACTGAAAAAAGTTATATGTGCAATAGGTCATTCTGATAGGTACAAATGTCTATCAGAATGGCCTACCACCTATAGAGTCAAATGTAGTGTTGGTCATTTTGTCAGGAACAAATATCTATCAGCTTACCACCTCTCTACACCAAATAGAGTTCTACATGGAGTAGGTCATTCCAGTACAGATGTCTGGCGTACCACCTACATAAATAGAGTTAAATGTGGCGTAGGTAAATCTAACATGAACAAATGTCTATCAGAATGACTTACCACTTGTACAAATAGAGCTCTATTATTAGTCTACTTGCCAGCAAAGTCAGCCTGGAAATGTTGAGTACCCTAACTGTGGGATGCTAACTTGCATATGTTGGGCATTTTGCATAATTTACCTAGTTTATAAAAATGTGCATAATCACATATGCTGACGGTATTTCAGCCATTGCTTGGCCAATTTGGACATTATCTGGTTGGTTTTGGGGTTTCTTTGAGGATGATGTATCCATTTCTGATAAGCTGTTATAACACGTTTAACTAGTGTACATAAAATTCTCTGTTCTGATATTTTTGGACATAATTTTATTTTTAAACTAACTGTTTTTAGGACTTGTGTGTACCACCTGTTAAACATGACTTTATTACACTTTCTTTGCTATGCTACCTGCCTTTCTTACCAACATTAACCACCTGTGTATCAACTCAGTGTGATGGACTGTGAATTAAAATGTTAACTTCAAGCATTGTTTTATTCATGTGTTTATAATTACAGTACCATTTATAACTAATTTGAAATGATTTCAAATACATTAAATATACAGAGTAAATTACCTGTCTAGTCCAGTCAATCCATTGTCCTCTGAAACGCCTAAATCGAAATCTCTAAATTTAAATCATAAATTTGAATTTCGAAAATATCAGAAATGGATTCAGCATTCTCAAAAAAAACCCAAGCCACCCAAATAATGTCCAAATTGACCAAGGGGTGGCAGAATTACTGTCAATATGTGCAATTAGGATATGCAAATTTAGGCAAATCGGGCATACTATGCAAATTCCCCAATATATGCAAATTAGCATCCAGTTTCTTAATGTTGGGGAACAATCCTGTGCATTTATAACAAAAAACTTTAGGGTACTCAACATTTCACGGTTCACAATGGAGCTCTATAGGCTGGCAAATGGAACAGTCTACTTGCCGGCAAAGTCAACCCGGAAATGTAAAGGAATATGATTTATACGCTATTTAGAAAATATTAGTTAATCATTAAAATATTACAATATGGACCACAACTAACTACTATGCATAGTTGTCAGTAATAGACACACTGAGATTAGGCAGAGAGCATTTTGAAGGCACGCGCAGGGCAGATAGGTGGAGCTCGTGCGCAGCTGGTGTCACTCATCAAACTGGAGCGAGAGAGAGAGAGAGAGAGAGAGGGGCCGTCGGGTACAGAGGCGAGGGGACCACAGGACACCGCTGCCCGTACCTCTGCCGGACCTCCACAACAGCAACAAGAGCTGCGCAAACTGCCTCGGATATCTCCTCGTTGACCTACCTCACCGCCGCCAGTTTTACCTCCGGATATCGCTCTACTCGGACATTAGCTGCAAGTTCACACTCGTGACAGCTCGTTTTTAGCATGAATGTGTCGCGGCTGCGTTTTGCTGCCGTGTGTCTGTGAACTGGAGCGGACGGAGCACCGACTGGACCTTTTTTTGACTTTCCGGTGAAGAACAGTCATTGACAGCATGCAGGGATATAAGGACAAACAGCATGACATTACGGAGCAGTCTGTCCATTAAATACACTGTGCGCGCGGCTTGCTACAGAGCTTATATGATCGTTACATAATATCATTTTAGCTAACGTTACTTTGAAAACAGCGAAAACACTGCTAACGATAGCGACGTAGTATCCGACGGTGGAAGTAGACGATATAATAAACTATGAAGATAATACACGCCACATGTGTGTCGTTACAGTTTGACTTTTACTCTTTTTAGTATTTTAAAGTGACTCCACTAGCACATTTAAATTGGCACTTGCAGCATTAAGGCTGAACGCTTTTTGTCGCCTTCGCTCGTGCAAAAGCGACATAACGGACGCCAAAGTTTGACAGTAAACTTCTCCAAGGGCTGAAAGGTCACCGGGACCGCTCATCCCCTTTCTCTCCTCCTCCTGCTCCTCTTCCTCCTCCTCCTCCTCCTCCTCCTCCTCCCATCAGTCTGTCATGAAGATGTGAACTCTTACCTCCCTCCCTTCCTCTTTCTCTCTCCGCCGTCCAGGACACTTTGATCTTTTTTTTCTCCTCTATTCGGTACAAAGAGATCAAAGGCTGCTCGCGATTCTCGCGGGATGTACGAAAGCGTGGATGTTGTGGGTCTCAGCCCCAGCCCCAGCAGCCCCAGCCCGGGCTCTTTCCTCAGCATGGACTACTACCACAGACCCCCGGGGCTCGGGCAGGAGAAGGGACTCCTGTCCGGGGTAGGAGGACTCCAGCGTCCGTTCGGAGGATCCCTGGTGACCGTGAGACACTGGAGCGGATCCAGCCACTGTGAGTCCCAATGAAAAACTATTTCTAAAGAAAATACCTGCAGGGTACAGATCCCGTTAGTCAGTGTGGGCAGTTTAATTTGTTGAACTGTTGATTTGTTGTTGTTTAATCTGAAATGACAAGGGGTGCCGGTGTAAAACCCTTTGCTTGTGCTTTGGTATCTGCTGTCAGCTCGAGGGGATGAATGCATGAGTTCACCGGTTTCAACTGGGACACATGCCAGCGCCTTCTTCTAGTATCAGGTGCCCCACAGCCTCCTTTTTAGCACCCCTATTAAATATATTTGAAATGAACACACCACTGTGCTTTACATGTGCTGTCATTCACTTTGGCTTTACTAGCCTGCTCAGCATGCTTCCTGTCTTACACACTGTAGTTCCTTACAGCATTTATGAGCTTATTACTGTCACCAAAACAGTTCCTCTTTTTATGACCATTATATAAATCCCCTAATATCTGACAAATGCTACATTCAGTCTGAGGTGGTCCATATTAGTCAAAAACGTATGGTGAGACTTAAACTCTGCAGTAGAGATGATAACAATCAACTAATGATTAATCAATTGACCGTTAAAAATTTAATTGAACAAGTGAAATGTAATTGATAGGCTATGAAATGCTGTCAAAATATATGCAATATGTTGCTGTGAGCCTTGACTGAGGATAAAATGCATTCGGTATTGTTTAAAATAAGCAAAGTTTTTATGTGTGTTTTTTTTTTCTTCAAATAACAATTTATTGATTGCTCTTTAAATTTTACCGATTAATCAATTAAGGAAAGTGCTTACAGTTTGCAGCCTTGCTTTGTAGCTGTGTGTGTGCACTGTGAATCACGCAATTTCAGGGTTTGGTTTGTGTTTCCATGGAAAGACTGGGATGACCTTAGTAGGTCAGCAGCTGCCTGCACGCATTTGACAAATCTAGCCCATCCTGACCTGAAGCTCAGTGCTTCTCAGTGGGTGAAAATGTTTCCAGTTTGTCAGCATAGAGATGTTTTTAATGTATAAATGATGTAGAGCTGAAACATTTAGATGATTAATAAATTAGTAGATTTACAGAAAATTTTAATTATCCATGAATTTTCAAGCGAAACTTCTAAACACTACTTAGTTTTCAGTTCCTCGAACTTATAGGGTTTTCTGCATTTATTTATTTTATGTGACTGCAAACTGATAGTTGATGGGCTTTAGACTTGGTTAGATAAAATAATTTCTGAAAACATCCTCTTAGATTTAATTTCTGACCGTTCAGACCAGTGAGTTAGGAAATTAATTGAAAAATAATCATCATGATGATAAATAATTAATATGGTTAGTTGCAACCAGAAAAGGGTTTTCAATGTGTCACAGGTTCTGTAAGTTACTTTGTGCAATAATGTATAAATGCCATGTGAAATACAGAGTAAAACAGGTGTTCTGTATAATTAATTTAACCATACTCTCCCACAAGAATACCACTCCTATGTGAAATAATATTGCTAATAATCATTGTATAGTTTATGGTCATTAAATCATTTTTTAGATGATTATGGAACCTTCCAAATTATTGTTAATATAAGCATTTTTTGTTTTGTTAGTCTATAAGACAGTTTGTTGTGAAAATGAGTGCAGAGGATAGGGGGTTAATACCAACAAAGAAATATTATAATATATTCACGCAGATGCTAATAAATCACATAGTAACATTAAAAATACTAGTAAGTGTAATTATTTGGTCATCAAATTTTTGGTCATCATTTTCCATGTGGTGAACATTTCCTGGGTTTTACACATTTTTCGCTAATTGTATCATGTTGGGTATCATTAGGAAGTTTGAAAATACTATTAGCAAAATGATACTATACTATTAGTAGAAAGTTTTGGTATGGGTTCTATAAGGATATGTTTTACGATACATGGTGCGCTCATTTCTAGATAAACGGATTCATGCTAACATCTTGATTTGTGGTCATTTTGGGCCCTCATTATATGTGTCCATGCATCTATTATAATAAGAGCTGTGAATATTGTCATGTAAAATCCATGGCACTGGAAAAACTCAACTTTAGTTTTTTAAGTTATTTTCCAAAGAAATTTTACACATAACTTTCATTTAAAAAAATGTTTCAAGTTTGGATTATAGCAATACATTTTTTATCTAAAAAACAATGTCACTTTCAATTCCTTTCAGGCTCATTATAACAGATAATAATAACAATTCTGTAATACTGTTACACCGCAATATTTTCATACCATAATCCCATTGTTCATGTTTGCTAACTTTATTGATCAAACAGACTACTGTTATTGTGATGAAAGCAATATTTTCACATCTTCCTGCACCATTTAGTTAGGTATGCTTGTTTTAGTGTCCTCGCTGGGTGCAAAATAAAAGCTTTTCATGGTAAACAACACGTGATCCCAATTTGGGAGGCCAATTTGCTCTGTTGTGTATCTTTGCGGCCATGGTGGGAAGAGCTGTTATTCTTATAAGTCACAATTCATGATTGTAGTCAGTCAGTTTTCCAGTGCTTGTTCTGAACGATGTATGCTGCGGGTTGCATGGGAGCTGAGATAAATCAGCGCTGCAAAAGTCCCTGCTTGTAAGAGGAACTTTGATTTACTGTGCGCTTTAATGGCCTTTTCTTCAAAATCATGGCAGGGTGATAGTCATGATGTAATGTGACACATTTTGTTTAATATTTTGAGAAAATAAACAATACCAATATCATTAGAAAGCTTATGTTTGCAAATGTTTATCGAAAATGGCCCTTGCTCATTTTAATAAAGGATGCCAAACTGTTGCCTCATCACAAACTGTAGAAGACATTTTACAAAATGAAATAAAACACTAAAAGTGGTAAAATGATTATTTCAGTCAGGAACTATTTGATGAGCGAATGAGTGAACAACACCAGACGGTCAGTACTTGACCTGATGCAGGCTGCTTGAGGACATTTTTGTATGTTAATTTTTTCTTTTTAATTGACAAACTGAACATATAAAAAAAAGCATAGGTCAAGAAAAAAATTCAAGTAAAAATGCAGTATACAAATGATAAAGGTGATACAGATACATAAAAAAGAGAAAAATGAATAGGTAAATAAATAAATAAAAAGCAAGAAACCAAACAAAACAAAAAAGAAAAACATGAAAAATAAACAGATGTATAAACATAGAAATATACAATACATTCAATTGGAGGATTTTTAGAGGGTTTTTTTTTTTTATTTTGAGGTTTGATACGTAGCCTTGATGTGAAAATTTTCCATCCAGTTATTTTCTATACCTGCTTAACATCAGCATGCATCGGCTAAGAGGCAATGCCCGTCTTTCACAAGAGTAACACACATAAACACAGAAACACAAGACCTTCTTGCTCTGAGTTGACAGTGCCGGCCCAGCACAGTGTCGCATGTTAGAGACAGTCTGCCTCAGAGTCAGACAGTTACCCAAGGGTGATGACATGGTGATGTCACTGCGACATGGGCCTTGCACAACCGAGTTAAGTCATGAAGACAGAGAGCGCAAAGTGCTCAACTCGGCCGCTGAGAAACACAAGGAAAGAGAGACATATAGAGGCGAGAGGGGAGTGCTCGTAAATTTGGTTGTAAAGACAAGAAGGATTATCCTTAGTGTGTGTTTGGGGGGGGGGTCTTTGTGCGTGACTGGAATGAAGAGCGTCAAACAGGTTCAAAGGTCAAAGGCCGTACACAGATGCAGGCAGGCACGCACATTTAGTGACTGCTCCAGCTACATGTAAGCAATGGCCTGGGGATAGTGGTTCACTCTGTGTGTGTGTGTGCGTATGTGTGTGTGTGTGTGTGTGTGTGTGGTTGGGTGTGATCCAGCGCAATGACTCACTGACAATTGGGAAGTGACCTACATCTCTCCCTCTCTTTATTTCTCCTTCTATCTGCCTCTTTCTTTCCTGTGTCAGCTGCCCAGTCATCATTTCTCTGCACTGAATGACCTCTCTTTTCTCTCTGTTGGATACACACACACACACACACACACACACACACACACACATTGACTCACACTCACAGTTTGTCTGGGAATGTGAGTGTGTACTGACCAAGTTTGACCTGAGTGTGAGTGTGTGAAAATGGGAGGAGGTGGATGGTTGTTTGTCAGTGTTTTCAGATGGCTTTATCTCTGTATGTGTGTGTTTGGGATTGCACTACTAGCAGATGAATGCTAACAGAGAGGCAGTGGAAAGCTGGTTATTAATTCATTTGTTCTAGTCAGAGTCCTTAGGCATGACATGTCTTTGTCTGTATTTGACTGTGTTGAAATGTGTTCTCTTGTGTCACATCTTTTGTTTACTTTAGAGATAGAATAAAAGAGGGAAAGAACAATGTTAACCTTGACTGCTATTATACAGATTTCTGTCTTGGAGTGTGCACAGAGTGCTAGCATTAGGCTTACTTCAATACAGCTTCAATATGAACAGCTCTGTAGAGCTCAAGTCGGTTGTTTTTATCTTGGTTTACTTTGCATTTTCCTGTCACGTGACTTGCAAGACTGTCAAAACGACACTAGTTGCATGGGTTTCTCTAATTTATATTTACAAATTCAGGATGTTCCTATGACATTTCTTTGAGCCGCCACACCAATGCAATTCATGCAATTTATGTTTATCTAAATGACACAGCTGCTCAGATGACACTCAAGCTACAAAATTTCACAAGATAGAAATTTACCCCGAGTGACATTTTTGTGCCAAAGATAAGAGATTCACATAGATATCAGACAATAATTTCCGTGTTGACGGCCATAAGGCAAATAAGATGACATTTGCTGATGGCAGTGGTCAATGTTTTTTTTCTGTTGTCTCACATAATTTTTGCATAGGCTGAAAAGCAGGTCCCATTGTCCAGGGGACAAACGGGACAAATTGTTTCCCTAGAATGCCTTCATGGCAAGAGACCATAGTTAACTCATTCAGTATGTTTATATGCACAGTTAAGTTGAGCTATGTTTATAGTTCCATAAGGCCATTTAACTGGACTACTGTCCTTGTCCCAGTATACAAGCACCGGGGGAGAATCGATTTACTGACAAAAGTATGTCAGTAAAACTCCTCCAAGGCAGGTAGTGATATGCCCTCTTTCAGCTGGTTGCTACTGGACCATCTTCCGGATTACCTATTATGTCACATACTGAACAAGTTAGCAAGCAGCAAACAGGTTGCATGTCGAATGGTGAAAACATGGATAACTTTTCGGTGCTGTACATTTTGTATGTACTCTGCACTTTACTTGGTACCTTAGTCTTTTTTTGTTTCCTTCCCTTCTTCTTCTTTTGTTTTTCCCGGCTTTAGTCTACGAAGTTATGCTATTCGACTTCCGTTTCAAAGTTCAACGCGGGAACTGTGGAGCATGAACGTCAAAGCCAGTTCAGGTCTGCTTGAGGCGTATACATGAAAGAGTAAATCGATCCCCAGCAGCATTGTCTAGGTGTGTTCTTACAACTCAGAAATTGGACTTGGTACAAATTCAAATGTTTATATGCATTTTGAAAAACAAACAAAAAAACAGTTTTTGTCAGACTAACACAATAATTCAACTTGTAAAACATCATGTAAATGTTCCGACTATAGAAGTGTCAGTACGCACCTTATTATTTTACACTGATAATGCTAAATTGAACAACAAATCTGTGCTGAAATCAGCAAGAGGAGAGCTGCTTCACATTACCTATTAGCAGCCGATAGCCAGAACCAACAGCTAACGGAGGTTGCACTGAGTTATGTTATGATGCGTTCAAGCAATTGAACTAATCTGTTTTGTAAAGATGAGTATTAGTTGAAGGTTTCTTGGCAAATAAATACAGCTGTTCGAAGGGAAAAAAATGTTAATGTTTTCACAGCAATGTAAAATAGATATTAGACAGGGAACTATAATATATATATATATATATATATATATATATATATATATATATATATATATATATACACACATATAAAGGCTTTTGAAGTAGTTGTTTTTTAAAGGTGTTTTTCATATTTCATAAATTTGTATGAACAGGTTTTGTTGCCTATTGCTCATGTATTGAAGAACTGAATGACTGTAAACAGTTCAGTTATTTTTTCATAGTGATTTTTTTACGTGGCACAAAAAGGGGAAACATTACAAAAAATCAAAATAAACAAAAACAACAACAACAAACATCAGTATTGGTTATCAGCCCAGGATTGCACATTTGCTGCATCCCTTGCAAAGATGCTCAGTACACATAGTTTAGAAATTGTAAACTTAGCAGCAGAAGGTACGCAGGGTTGATTAAATATGTATCTGACAACATTTAGAAGGCCATTCCAGTGGCCTTCTAAATGTTGCACACATTATTCTTCTTTGGCTACTTAATAAAAACACAGACCCTGGCTCAAAATCATGGAGCTGATAAGCTAAAATGTTTTATAATGAATGTTTAAGTGGGAGAATGTGTCTCCAGAAACTGGCGGGATGCAGTCAGCTGATGGTCGTACTGGAAAAAAATCCATCACTGATTGTATCGTAGGTACAGAAACACTGAGATCGCTGGAGATTGATTGACAGTGGTGTTATAGAGTAGATTTTCTTCCCTCAGCTGTAGAAAGCACACAAAACAACCACTTAAAATTCTGGCTTATCGTTCAGTCCAGACGTGGACCTTGGTCCGGACATTGAGAAGCCCTGGTTTGTTCCGTGGTAGCTATCTCTTTAACATCTCTGGTCACATTAGGGCCAGTGTGAGCAAATCAATGAACTGTCACTGCTTTTTGATAATATTGGATTTACAGGATTATTGCATCAGTGTGATAAAATACCACAATTCGTCAAATGTTACTTGATTAATCACAAAGACACTCCCATCTGGTTATGTTACCCATAATTGGTCTCTAATTGGACTACACATTCCCCTATAAACATATGGTATCTTGGTATATATTAATATTGATATTATAATAAAACTGCATACATTATGGTTAACCCTTCGAAACCAGAGCAAACTATGTTGATTTTTTTAAACATGGGGAGAAGGCAATAAACAACTAAACAACATGTGCTCCAAAAAGGGAAAAAAAAGAGCCAGAAATTAGTCAAATGTTGCAAGAAAATAACATGAGAATAATTAAAAACAGAAAAGTAAAAAACAAACAAGAAAATGTCCTGCAAAAAGTGCAGGAATTTTTTTTGCAACATAATATTGAATACGGTATAATAATTATTATAAACATAGTTTTCTCGACATTTTTTTAAAAATTTTCCAGTCATTCTCCCACCTTTTTTAAAGCCCAATTTTCAGGTAATTTTCTTGCCACCTTTTACTAATTTCTTGCAATTTTTGGGACATTTCTTGCCAAGTTGGTCATTACCCTTTTTTTCCCCTCTAAAAATCATGTGTTACAATTTACATCTACCTCCTGTTACCTATCCGGCGAGGGGGATGAAATACTGTGATTAGGGGCTGGTTTCACAGCGCATAGAGCATGCTCTCTATTCAGGAACTGTTTGCTGGCATATAGCCAGGACCGCCTGAGGAGACCATTTAGCAGTATTTTAAATCAGATTTGGAAAACGACTTACCCCAACACTGGCTAACATTTAACATTGTCACTATTGGATTTTAACTCAGCTGACCCAAGGACACAAACTGGCTGCTTTACCCGGGAGCAGGGATGCTCCAGAGAGGCTGAAACCATGCATTATTTGTAGCTCAGACCAGGGTAAACGCCAAGCTTATAATTAATGTATGTAAATAATGTGTTGTTAATATTTACAGTACACTGAAACTGAAACTTTTACTCTAAACACTGACAAGCCAAAGCATTTTTAAATAATTTATCACTGAGAAGACACAAAAAAAATCTGCAGCAGTAGGCAGGTTTCCATTAACCCTCAAATTGCGCAAATTGAAATTGCAAATACACAATACACCTAATGGAAACATGTCCGTTTTGAAAAAAACCCCAAAAAAAACCCCTCCCATTTATCGCAAAAAAGCTTTTACGCTCGCATGAGGTGGTATGTCAGGCGATTCAGAAAAGCTATATTATCCAAAACTGCAATTGAAACACTTTTCCAGGTCTCATGATGCCATCTATGTGCTCATCAGTAGGAACTGGCTCCCTCATGATGCAGCAGGCGCTACAAGAGCTGTTATTACATCACATAACTCTTAGACTAAAAGTCTCTTAGACTAAGACTAAAAGATGAGTGGATCATCTGGAAGTTTTGAATTCACAATTCCTCTGTGAAATCGTGGACTATCACCACCCAGCAATCCCTCATACGTGGCCGCTCACACATGTAAAGGACTTGCCTTTCCATTGTCGCTCCATAACACGCCTGCCGCACCTTCAGTTGGAAATAATGACGGCTAGTGCGGAGGCTGCAATAGAAATAAACCTGCTAATGTTTTGAACATCCATCGCTACCAAGTGGAGTGTTATTTTGGTTTAATAAAGTAAAAGTTCCTCCCATGCTGACACTTTGTTTGCATGTATTGCAGACTGCCTTCCCTGGTGTTGGTTGAGTGTAACACGCACACTTTTTCATCCATAAATTTTATTGATGATCACGAGAATAAAACATCAATACAGATAATCGGCAAAATGCCAAACACTGACCCCAATAAATCGGCCAGGCCAATAATCTGTCGACCCCTACTGCATAGTATATTTTTTATGATGATAGGATACAACTACTGAGATTAATGTATTAATTCATTTTTGTTTGTTATTGCAAGCTAGGAAGAAGCCAACAATCATTTGTTAATGCTATCATCTTTATCCAATAAAAATGTAAGGATACGATCCTCCTGAGGCACAAAGATGAGTCACCAATATTCTTCTCTGTTAAAGATCTCATCTCAACAATAATAAGTCTTTCTCTGAATCCAAACCTCCAGCTAAAAGCTTGACGTACTGTTATGACATGCTGTCGACTGCGTCATTTCCTGCCCCACTAAAGCAGAAGTGGGAAATAATAAGAAGAGATTACCAAACACACAGAGCGTCACTTGGAAATTTGAGGCGAAGAGGAGAGAGAGGTTTAAAAGAGGTCAGACAGCGCTGAGGGGAACTGCTGGCTAGCGTGTCAGTGAGAGAAGAGCAAAGACAAATAGAGGGGAGATAAAGAGGAGGGAAGATGGAGGGATGGTATGGTGGCTGAGGAGGAGGAGGAGGAGGAGGATCTTTCTTCATTTCTCTCTCCCTCTCTATGTAAACAGAGCAGACCAGCAGAGGGGAGTTGCATCTCCTCCATAGTGGAATGTCTGGTATGGCTACTGGGGGGAGGGGAGAAGTGTGTGTGTGTGGTTGTTAGGTTAGAGGTTAGAGCAGGCAGAGTGAAAGAGAGAGTTGTGGCTGTTCCTGGTATCTTAATCTGAAGGGTCAGGACCTTAAATTGGGTCACAGTGTGTCTTTGCCAGGTCTCTGAACAAAAATAAAACAACCACTTTGACAAAATAAGCCCAGACGCAGAAATGGGATGTTATGGTTCACTCAGCACATAGCTGCTGATGTGCAGCTGACTCCTTTACCGTTGCTTGAACTGACGTGAGGAGCAGGACAACAAAATAACAGAATACAAACGAAATCCTTTTGAAAAGGCATAATCTGACCACTGTAGTTGCTTTCACTGCCAGTGGGCACAAATTCCCCGTCCAGACTGACCAGATTGTAACCTTGATGTTCACCTCACCAAAGCAATATGTGATTAAGAGATTAGAGTTTAGATTGGATTAGAGTTTAATGACACAACATTATGCCAACACGCTATGGAGTACAATTTGTTCAATACAGGAATTTAAAACAAAAACTGTGGCCCCCAGTAGAAATGAAGTGCAACGTAACTTATTTCATAGGAGATAAAGCATTCCCTACTTCACCTGGAGCTGTTGGTTGATCCAGCTGTTAAAACAAATCTCAACATAAGGCAGGTTTCTGTTCACCCTTCATTTGTGCAAATTGAAAATGCATTGCAATATATATATATATAACGCTCACATGAGGTGGTATTTTAGGCTAGGCCATATTTCCCAAGACTGCAATGGAAACATTTTTTTTTTCTGCTTTTCTAGGTCTCATGATGCTATGGCTATGTGCTTGTAGGAAGTGCCTCCCTCATGATGCAGCAGGAGCTACAAGAGGTGTTATTGCATCACATAACTCTTTAAAATATAAGCGGATCATCTGGAAGTTTTGAATCCACAATTCCTCTGTGAAATCATGGACTATCACCTCCCAGAAATCCTTTATATGTGGCTGCTCCCATGTATAAGGGGCTCGCCTTTCCGTTTTTGCTCTCATATCATGCCTACCTTGCTTTCAATTGGAAATTATGGCTAAATAAAGGAATGACGGCCTGTACGGTGACTGCAATGAAAATCAACCTGCTAATATTTTGAGCATCCGTCACCATGCTTCTTGAAATGTTATCACAAGAGCAGAAGTCACAGAACGTCACTCAATGGAAACGCAGTCATCTCTCAATTGTGTTTTCTCGAAATTTTTAAAATATCTCTCAAGTTTTGCGCAGATCTGTAATTGAAACCCGTCTTTAGACAGTAGGGCTGCTTCAGGCTTCAATGCAATGAAATTTTCTGTGAGGCTGAATAGGGCTGCCCCTGAAAAGTTGGAGATTTGAATCATCAGTTGGAGACCCCCCCAATTACCTTAACTCTAGCAGTTTTTTTTTCTTTTTTTTTGCAATTCAGTGTGCTGTGCAGTGTACTTCTGGGGACGTTTTGGTCCCCAGATTTTGCTGCGGAGTGAGTGCTCCAGACCTTCAAACTACTCTTTGACAAAAGCAGCTGTGGATATGCACACAGCGGCATAGGGGTAGAGACAGACTGTGCTGTAAGGGGAAGAAGTGGTGAATTTACAGCTCATAGCAAATTAAAATGATACAGTGTCTGGCTTTAGTATGATCTAGTGTCAGCAAAATGTATGTTGTTGTGCATTTGTGATCCATTGTTAGCTCGTTTACTCTATTACACATTCAAACTTTAAAACTTTGTATGGAAAGAAAAGGAATTGTCAAATATAGGCATTGAACTGCCAAAATCGACTGACATAATTCAGGGCTGGGTACAGTCCTAAAGATGGATAGCACTGTCACCTCAAGAGGGTTCCAGGTTTGAACCTGCCAACTGACTGAGGCGAGGAGTTGTTCTCTCCGTGTTTCAAAGGGTTTTCTCATTTTATGTGTTTTTTTCCTGCTTTTTGGTCCTTTAGCAGCCACACGCATGCAAAGTCCACAGACATGCAGGTGAATTGGTGACTCAAGATAACTTGTATGTGTGAATGTTAATGTGAATGGTTGTCTAATGTGTGTCAGCCCTGTGGTAGTCCGGCGACCTGGCCAGTGTGCCCCGCTTCTCGGGCGAGTGGTAAAAAAGAATTAAATCAGGGCTGTCTAACGATTATTTTTTAAAATGTTTTAATCACGATTATGATTCAGTTTTTTCGCATTTGAAAACAGTTTTGAAGTCCGTGTTGAACTTGATAAATATTAAACTTTTAGAATAAACTGTTAAAATGAAAAAGATTTTGGAATTTCCTCTCAAAGTTCTGTGCAAAATAGAATTTAGATTCCAATAAAATCAAAAGAATTGAGTAGATAAGTCTTGTTGTCGCTTATACCCAATTCAGCTATATGAGTCAGTATTGGCCCGATAGTATGTGATGGGTACCAGAAATGCACCTTAATTGCATTCTGACTAAATGTAAGTGTGGTTTTCCTCCGTCTGCCTCCTCCTGCAGCTATAGAGACTGAGAGCACGAGTTCAGGAGAGGATCTGCTTGTCCCCAGCCCTCCCTCGCCTCCACCTCCGCCCCGTGTCTACAAGCCCTGCTTCGTATGTCAGGACAAATCTTCAGGATACCATTATGGAGTCAGTGCCTGCGAGGGTTGCAAGGTACGCAGCAAAACATATGAGTGAGCTCAACTTACAAAGACATGACGCACAACATATCAGTGTTTGTCATGAATTGGTATGTGTATCCTAGAAGTACCCTGGAGCACTGCATGGTGCGCATGAGATCTACCAAAATAATATGCTTGGTCAGATGGCTAAAAAATATTTAAGGGCGGTAAATTATTGAAAAAGTTGAGAACCACTGCGCTACAGCATTCATTCTGGATAACTTGATCATGTATACGAACAAGTTACAACCGGAAAACCTGAATGAAAAATACTAACGTGAGACGACTGAGTATTTGCATAATGTGTAAGCGAAGAGGTCACGACCTTTGCACCTCCCTTAGGATCTGTAAGCCTCTTTGCGTCATCTAATCCTACACCCACACATACACACACGCACACAACTAATCTGTGCATGCAGTTAGTATCGACTTTGATATCTGTGTGTGTTTTTGCATGCTCGTGTTCAAGTTCATGTCCTGTTCCACCAATCACCAACCTGGGACCAATTTTAGCCTTGTTTAGGTTATACCCCAAACCCTGGTTTACAAAGTAGCACTTCCAAATTTTGACAATGCTGTTGTATTCTTTTCTCTTGCCTCCATCTTTTCTGTGTCAGGGTTTTTTTCGGAGGAGCATCCAGAAGAACATGGTGTACACGTGCCACCGAGACAAAGTCTGTGTCATAAACAAGGTGACGAGGAACCGGTGTCAGTCCTGTCGACTGCAGAAATGCCTAGAAGTCGGAATGTCCAAGGAGTGTGAGTATACTCTATAGCAGTGTTTACTGGTGGGTCACAGGTCCAAACATGGGTCACGGGTCCATTTTGAAAGGACTGCAACCATATCAAGTTGGGAAAAAACACACTTTAGTTTGAAGTACAGTGAATTTGCAGAGTTTTGGTTTCTTGCTGTAGTTTTTTGTCATAGTTTTTTGAGAACTGTAACTATTTCTTTGCCCACTGCCATTGAGAAAAATAAATTAGGCAATAAAAAAAAATCACCAAAGCATAAAAAAAAGAAATTGCCCAAAAGCTTGAAAGAAAAAAAAACTGCCATTTTTTTAAAGTAAAAATTTGATTTTTCTTTTAAATCGCCAAAATGTAGTTGCAAAAAATTGCAAAAAATTCTTATAATCACCAAAAATTTTAAGAAAAAAAAGAGTAACATATTGTTACTTGTAAAATTATTTTAATTTTTCTTTCTTTCTTTGCTAAGCCACCAAATCCAAGAAACACCCCTGGTGTTACCTAATTGCACTTTACTCTTGCAATATGTTTTATTTCATTCTGTTTTAAGCCCATATGTCATTTACATTTTGTCAAATTAAACTGAATATGCTTTAATATCTTTTATGTACGGACCTTGAACTAATGAACAAGGATAAATCTGGACCCAGTTGCTAGACCAGTAGGGAGCCACTGCTCTATAGATGCAGTGCCATTCCTGTTTGTGTGGAGTAACGTGTGGAAAAGAATGAGCTTCTAAACTGCAAAGGGTTAATGTTGTTAATTTTTTAAGCTGTTTTGTCGTCATGCAATAATAAAGCAGAGCATAGTGTGACCTCTATACTGTAGCAGATGCACTGCAGCTCCAGCTCAGTGCTCTACTCACGCAACACAGTGATGTTTTAACCTTGATATTTGTCTCCCTCTGGTGGCCTTCATCAGGTGACACATGCTCCACAAAACCACCACTATTAACGTGTAATAACCTGCATCACTATAACATGGACTTTTCAAAATCTTGAAGGTTTACTCTGAGTGTGTTCCAGGTGTTATGAATAAATACAGCTGTTTGAAGGAGAACTCTGTTGATGTTTTGCAGTTAGTAAATGGCCATTATTTTGATGTTTTGCACTTGAAAGGTTATATTGAAGGTTGTTTCATAAATGTGCATCATTGAATTAGTCACCATTCAAAGGTAGTGTAATGAAGGGCTTATAGGGGGATATATAACAACAAAAACAAAACAAATAACAAAAATATTTATATTGGCTGTCGGCCAAATAGTTATTTTAAACGGTATTGGCCCTGAATTTCAAAATCAGTGTGCTTTATTCAAGATGTCAGTGTTAACACCTGCTTAAAACTTTTGAGCTAAATCCTCCCATTTTTCCTCCCACTGACAGTGGTGCGAAATGACAGAATGAAGAAAAAGAAGGAAGAGAAGCGGCAGGTGGAGACAGAGATCTACGTCCTGTCAGCAGACACAGAGCAGATGATTGAACGAGTCCGTCAGGCCCATCAGGACACATTTCCCTCCCTCTGTCAGCTGGGAAAATACACCACGGTACACACACACCAACAGGCTGATTCTATTTTTCTTTTAATAAAAAAAGACTAAAAACAAGTGCAACAGACAGGTATAGCCGATGCTCTTAAGGTGTTCTCTTTGGCATTTTGTGAGAAAAAATGTCTCTTTCTGTGTTCCTTACCCTGCAGAGCAACAGCTCAGAGCACCGCGTCGCCCTGGATGTCAGTCTTTGGGACAAGTTCAGCGAATTGTCCACCAAATGCATTATAAAGACAGTGGAGTTCGCCAAGCAGCTCCCTGGTTTCACAACGTTAACCATCGCTGATCAGATCACCCTGCTCAAAGCCGCCTGCCTCGACATATTGGTGAGTTTATCACTCATGTCACACATAGACACACTCAGAGCAAGTTCCACAAAACAGAGACAAATCTTCAACACATGGGCAAATGTACAGTTACGTGAAAAAAAGTCCTTTAAATAATGTATTTCCCTTCCGCTTTCCCTAGATTCTAAGGATCTGCACACGCTACACTCCGGACCAGGACACCATGACCTTCTCCGATGGTTTGACTCTGAACCGCACCCAGATGCACAACGCCGGGTTCGGACCTCTCACTGACCTGGTGTTCTCCTTCGCCAACCAGCTGCTCCCATTAGAGATGGATGATGCAGAGACAGGATTACTCAGCGCCATCTGTCTGCTCTGTGGAGGTACTGCATTTTTTATTTTTTAGTGCTCCGCATCAGCAGAGGTCAAGGTCACTGTGATCTTGTCTGTCTGATTCTCATGATATCATGTTTGAAGAATGCCCAAAATGATTTTTTTTTTTAAATACGTGTACTTGGACTCAAGAATGAACCGATTAGATTTTTGAGGTTGAAGGTCGAGGTCACCCTGACCTTGCATCCATTTCATTCTCCCGAGTACAATCTCCAGAACACCTTGGGGGAAATTTTTTAAACTTTGGCACAAACATCCCCTTTGACCACCAAATTTGAATCAATTCATCATTGAGTCAAAGGTCATGGGTCACTTTGACCTCTTCTGTCGCAGTCTAGTGAACATAATATCTCAAGAACACCTTGAAGGGGGTGTCCAGTGGCTGAGTGGATAAAGCAGGGGCCTCATGGATGAAGGCAGTGTCCTTGCCGCAGCAGCCTCGGGTTCCACTCCTGCACGTGGCCCTTTGCTGCATATCGTCCCCTCTCTCTCTGCCCTATTCACGCTATCGATCTGTCCTATCTAATAAAGGTTTAAATGCCAAAAAATAAAAAAGAACACCTTGAGGGAATTGCAGAAACACTTTTCTGACTGCTATTCAACATCATAGCTTGTCAACATTTGGTCAGATACTGATTTGGTGACTCTAATCTCGGTCGTCCACCTTAAAACTGTGCTGATTGTAGAGATCGTCTGTGCTTCTGTGGGGAAGATGTGTGTGAAGCATCCATGTTTTCATAGACATGGATTTAAACTTGGAGACATACAGTACGTTCTTTTGTAGGTATATAAAATTAAATAGTTAATAAAAGAACATAGTGCTGCTAAAGTGTTAGTGCTGTGGTAAAAAAAACATAAAGAGATCGTGTGTAGTGGGGTTCTACACATTTGTGTTGTGTGAACTTTGTGTGTGTGTGTGTGCATGTGCAGATCGTCAGGATCTGGAGGAGTCAGAGAAGGTGGATATTCTTCAGGAACCAATGCTTGAAGCCTTAAAGGTTTGACATCTACTTATTATTCTTATAGCATGACACTGTTACAAACTTGGGTTTTTATTGCAGAGTGAGACACCCTCAAGATCCAAAACAAAGATATGTACTTACACAGACAGCAGAGTGTAACGGGTCAGTGAAGGCTTTGGTTAACAAGACTGAAACACATGCGTTTAAGGTTAAAGCTGCATCAATCATACATGTTTCTTATTGCCAACAACTTCCACAAAGTCTTAAACTATTAATGTCTGAGTCCTTTTGTCAGTACTGAGCCAATTTGTTTTTTACGGGAAGGTGTAAATTTCAAATATACAGTTTTGTTTTACATGACTTAAAAAGGCTCAGTAAAACAGCTCACGATGTAGCTACAAGCAAACGCTCCTAAAACAGAGGGAGTTGTGCATTTGTTTGAGATTACAAATTACAATACATTTATTTTTATCCATGTCTTTGTGTGTGTGCATAGATATATGTGAGGAGAAGGAGGCCTGAGAAACCTTGTATGTTCCCCAAAATACTGATGAAGATTACTGACCTCAGGAGTATCAGTGTGAAGGGTGAGAGACACACACACACATACACATGCGCGCGCGCAATGATGGTGATCATTTACTTGGTACCTGGTAATAATTTACAGGCTTCTGCTCACACACATGAGCAGTGGTGGTAAGGTTAGTCCTAATAGCCACACTTGTGAGTAAGCCAAAAGCAGACAGATGTTAAGTAAAAAAGTGAAGCGTGCAGGTGAATGATTAACAAGATGACTGGCTGAGGTGAGGGCTGATCTGTGTCACTGAGGTTTTCTTCAGCTTGAGGTTTGGACAGGGTGGCTTGCAGGGATCACAAAAACAAAAGATCAACAAAAGAATTGGTAAGCGGGCAAAAGTGGAAAAGATCAAAATTGAGCTGGACATGTCACTCAACAAACAGTGTACAGCAAGAATCTGGCAGTGAATAATTGTGGAGCTGGCTCTCTTGTAGGTAGCTGGCTTGATTGCAGACAGGTGCGTTGATTGATGAGGGTCACCAGGTGTAGAGTAAAGGAGTGCAGACAAGGAGTGGCGGGACCAAATAAAGGCACACACGAAACACGCAAAAGTGACTGGAAAAAATAAACAAAAACCACACTCACGCAGACACACAGGAGTCACCGAGGGCCGATCGTGACAAAAGTACAACATTTCAAGCCCAAACTGTCTCTCTGTACATGTTATATAGAAGTTAACCAGTGTTTGTTACACATTCACTCTTTGCTGCTCCGTGTCCCCAGACAGAAAGTGCGTGCTCTGGATAACTGAACGGTACATTCCAACAGCGCTCCTAAAGTAAGAACGGGACAGTTTGTACCAGATTGTGCTCCGGCACTCAGAGTGAGTGTTTCCGAACACAACCTCTAAACCTTCAGAATCAGAAGATTCTCAAAATAATACATTTCACTCATGTCACTGAGTGGGGAGTTTACAAAATGCTATGTTATCAATAATTAGCATACATTTAGCATAACATAGCACATGGGACACAAGCTTAGATGCACCCATTTGTTATCAAAACTATGAATGCAATGATAAATTTTGGTTCTGTAAGGGTTATCAGTATTTTTTTATTGCTTTCCCATTTGCCACATACTCTCTGGTGTGGATCTGTGTAATGCTGGTAAAAGCCGGGTAACAGACACAAACACTGTGAGCTGCATATATAATGTTACGTTAGCTAAAGTCTTGACATGGCATCATCACGTCTGGTGACGTTACATCGACAGTATTAAAAGGAGCATCGAGGGATTTCAGTTTGGCATGTTAAATAAGTATCAACTGACACCTGACTTTGAATTTTTGATTGGCTCTATCCATATTATGGATATGGATTGGGTATAACCATGCACAAATCAGCTCAGCTTCAGGAAACTCTAAAAGAAAAAGGCAATATTTCAAATATGGGTTAGGCTTATGTCTGATCATTTTTTAATGCTTTTTATTACATATTAGTCAACACCATATTAATAAAGTTTTGGTGATTTAAGTTCCCAGAGGCTTTAAGGAAGTTGAATTCACAAATCATCGTTACGTATTTTACTCAGCCAGTAAACTCCCCCAATGAAAGTGCTACTTTGGGAAAGATTACTATTGGCCAGTTGCCTTTGACCTCCCTGGTCGTGAAGTCCTTTGAGACACTGATTAAACTTAACTTCTGGACATAATCCAACAAGTTCTTGATCAATTGGCTTGAAGTTTCACATTGATAAGTCCGAATGTCGACTCCAAGAATGCACTGGCTAAAATAATGAATACAAGCAACAAAGGTCCAGCAGAGTAGCCTTTCATGTCCTGTCTTACAGTCAGGTGGTGAAGAGGGCAAACTCCAGCCTGTCTGACAGCACCCAACCTCTCCATCATCTACCCTCTGGCAGCTGCTTCAGGTTCCCCTTAGTCAAGACATACAGATCAAACACTCATCCCCTCAGCCCCTCTAAACTCACAGAAAAGGAGGCAGCCTGCCCATTGGGAGCATCCAGTCCTTCTTGTAGGACGATGTTAAAGTTGATCACCGATGATGTCGCTGCTGGATGAATTTTGATCTTGATTATAATGCTATGTTGGTCATACATTTATGTATGTGGATGACGAGATAAAGTCATATTTTGTTCATACTGCTGTTCAGATGATTATGCTTGTCCACTGATGAAGCAGGGATTCCCACACATTCATATATTTGTGGCGGCCCACCATGACTAAAACAGCTGGACTGTCATTAGAATTGCCATTAGAATATACATACTGTTTGGTTATTTATTGCACCACACTCCCGAAGTGCAGGTGTACTCTGGGCCCAGACGGAGCAGCAGAACACCATATGTAGTGAAAGTGAAACTGGACTGTTGATTGAGCTGGGTGTAAAGGTTTGCACCCCCTCGCTTATGCAGCAGCTGCTCCTCTCATCTATTGATCTTATCAGCTGTGATAAATTGTCCACCCCACAACTCAAACTCTGTAAACCACTGCGGAGTAAAAAAAGAACTCACGACCTGCAAAAATGTCAGAGTATGGAGAGGGGACACAGAATGATACAAAGCACAGAGAATTGCTGTTTTTATTTTTTGTTTGTTTTTAACATGGTATCATATAAGGTATCAAGAATCATGATTACACTAGTATTTGTATTGCCTACAAAATTTCTGGTATTGTGGAAGGCCTACTTGTCCATTTAAAATTAGTATAATGTAAATTTCACATCATTGATACCATTATGACAGTCATGCCATATTATCCACACCAGGTTCCTACATTATTACATTTTTTGTTTTGCTGAACTTTCTCTCTCCACTTTTCTCTCTCAGGAGCAGAGCGAGTGATCACACTGAAAATGGAAATACCGGGCTCCATGCCTCCTCTCATCCAGGAGATGCTGGAGAACTCGGAGGGACTAGAGGGGCATGGAGCCGGGGGAGGGAAAGGGGGAGGAGGAGGAGGAGGAAAAGCAAAAAAAGGAGGCAGAGAAGAGGATGAATCAGAACTCGGCAGCTGTCATCCAAGTCCGTCGCCCAAATCCGTTCCCTCTCATAGCCCCAGCCCGAGTCCGGCGCCCTGCTCCCCCTCTTCTCCCTCCCCCTCCACCTGAAGTTCTACACACCTCTGCTCAGCGGAAAAGCATCCACACAGCAGACTGAAAGCAGAAAGAAACTGCAGCTAATAACACATGATGTGGAGGACAAAAAGCCTGAATGTTTGAACCCAGAAAATGGTCACTGGCGACATGTTTTGTCCGTGGTATTAATTTATGTGTGCCAGGAAGGAGGACAAATATCTAGGTGGTAGATATGTTGATTTTATACATTAAATGCCTTTTTATGATGCCGTAAAGGCTGATTATATGCAGACTGTGTGAACCTAAATGAAGGATTATGGAGATAATAAAATGTGTACAGACTGACGAAGAGGATTCCTCTTTAATCACACATTTCTTCTTTTAAGAAAAGTCATGTAAAATATGCAAAATCACTGTGTAATATATTGTACATAGAAAAGACTGTGAAAGAAGACAGAGACGGACTTATATAAGAAGTTATTTTCAAGAAGTTATTTTCCTAAATGTACATGTGTATATACTGCGTTTCCTCAGCTGTAAATAGTTGTTTTTTCATCCTCTGTCCACCATTATCACCCCATCACACACACATACTGCATTTAATCCTCTGCTTTCCATCCCCTCAAAGACACAGCAGGGAACAATTACTACTCCTCGTTCGGTTTTCAGATGCAGCTTCAGCAACTTCAACAAACTGTGAAACATCATTTCATTTAAAGTCATACAACACACTGCTCACAAAACTTTCCCCATGTGGTGACAAACCCCCACTGTGGCACACGAGCTTTTGAGCTCTGCTGAATTTTAATGTCATTAAGGTGATATGGAGATGTCCGTGGTGACAGGCGAAGATGTACAGGCAGGCCGTTTGTTAATATTTTGTTTCTTCTAAGTATGTTTACATAGTGCCACTGTTTGTTTCACTACAGCGTCCTTACTGTCAGGTACAAATGTCCATTTTCAGTGTTGTCGTCTTCTATGTATGGTCAGGTAAAACTCATTGCAAATTAAAAAAATACAAGGAGTTCAATAAAAAAGTGAGACTTTCATCTTCTATCCTGAAAATATGCATGTTCTTTGATAAAAACAATGTGTACACTGTGAAATATGCCATCTTTCTTGATATTTAAAATATCTTCTACAAGTCAAAATGCCAAGCAAAACCTTAAATACATTTGGGTATTACAAATAAAATCCTTAAGCTTACCCTTCAGACACTTTGCAAATAGAACCTCAAAACAAGGCTTTAAAACAGAACAAGGCTTTAAAATAGAAGAAGGAAGAACCTGAACAATACTTCAACAAAGATTTGAGACCTGCCTCTATGTATTTCTAAATCTTGCTCTTTGTTTTTGCTGGAGAATGAAACCTAAACTAGACTTAATCGTCATTTAGATCATCCAAAAGTTCAGTTTTGACAGTCAGGAGGAGTTTGAAATGCTATGTTGACAGCAGATAAGTTTAATAAAAAAGCAGTAAGTAAGCAGTAATGTTAGACGCATTGTATGGATTTTAAGATTTAAACCAGATTTTTTCCATTTAATTAAATCTTGTGGTGGAAACAAGCTGTTAACACAACACTCATATGTTTTAAAATTGACATGGTTAGCAAAAAGTTGCCTGTTTACACATCCAGTGGACACATTAGCATTGATTTGAAGTTGCATTTCTGTCTGTTGGTCACGTGGTGTGCAGAGAGTGGAGATTTATCAGTGCTCTGTCACTGAAAACAGCTATTCTCTGTGACCAAGAGTGATGCTATGAGCAGTGTTGTACATGTTCAGTCTTAACAAGAGCTAGCAGGCAATTCAATTCACACAGATTTAACGAACACCCCCGCTCCCAGGTCATCAAATAATGACGCTATGTCATGCCCCGCAGCATCTGATAGCAACGCATGGGACTCCCTGTAGCCTACCTATGTGGAGCACAGCTGAAACACATTGTGACACGTGCTTACTGTTTTTGTTTGTTTACACGGTCGCAGTTAGATTTAGGTAGGAAAATCACTTTTAGAAAAAATATTGTGTTTTGAGCTTTGTTACACAACATGACGTAAATGTCACGTGAGTGACATCACTGCACGACAACCGTACACAAATCACATTGGACTCTTCAAATAGTGATGCTTTGTCAGTGCTTTGGGCATATGAACGTGACACCAAAAGCCACCTTCCGCATCCAACTAGTATGCAGCTGGACATCATCGGATGAGAACATGGTCAGATAGAACTGGTGGCATTATATTTGCAGGCGGACAGCCAGATGGCACCAGTTGCGCCCACATGCCATGCGAAAGGACAGTGTCATGTTATAACACAACAGGTAACAGCATAATATAAGGAATGCAAGTGCATTTATAGGGCGTGTGCAGGGTGGATGGGACACACAAACAACAGACTTTAATGCAGGAGCCTAGAGTTAAGTTCCTTTTCGTTTCGTTGTTTTTTTCTACATCTTACCATGTGCCTCTTTTGCCTAAACCTTATTATTAGTGACTTTGTTTCCTAATTGTAACCATTGCATCAGTCACGTTGGTTGCCATCTACTGCTGTGTAAACATAAGGACCATGCTGCATCATCCCACCATGTGGATTTGTTGACATCATGGTAACAGCATCCCAGAGCATAAACAGAAGGATACGTAAAACATCATAAGTAGATGCGGAAGGTCACTGACAGAGCGGCACCATGTGACGAGTTGTGATAAGAACATGTTGAAAATATGTAACATTACAACATCAGTGACTTTGGTTTCACATGATATGTACAGTAGGTGATGAAGTCACATCATGCTATTAGACAACGCTGACTTTTTGTTTTCGAACAGGACATGGTCTGCTGTCGTCTGGCTTAAAGTCCTGTTTCACCTCCCTTTCCTCCCACGCCATCATTGCCACAGATGGGTTTACAACAGAGTCAGCTCAAAGCCCTGTGTATCTCATAAAGACCAAAAAGGGTGCATTTGGCAAAATCTTGATAATTGATAACATGGGAAAGAGAATGAGCTGAACAGCTTCCAATCAAACAGAGTTCTACCACTAATACATTTTATCATGTTTTGCAGACAGTGAAAAGGAAAGTTAAGGTATAGTGTAGATGCAATGAACACAATTATGCTGCATTTCAAAAACATATATTATAAATGTTAAGTCTCGACCTCTGGCTTCATTACAGCCAGATCTTACCGATAAGGAGGACTTAAAATGACAAAATCGTTTGCGATGTAAATTGGTGACAATTCAGCAGCACCCTGACCGTGATTACCTGAATCTAAGTCTATTTCATCAACTGTATGACTATAACCAAGTGTTGCCATTGTACATTTCTACATACCACAGATATGTAACATTTTGCATGTTATTATGTGGGAGATATGTTGAAGTTCTATGTTTTAATGACGCTGTGGTTAATGTTTTATTTAGTTTAGGCACAAAAAACAGCTATGACAAAGAAAAGACCATGTTTTGGGTAAAAATAGACAGCAGGGTGCACAATACCTGCTGGGAAAAACAGCAGCATCCACATTTGGAGGGGCAATGCCATTCACCAACCCCTTTACCGCCAAAATAAAACATATTTGTGGTTTTCAGAAATGTACAGTACCAGCATTTTCTTCTGGGAACTGGGCTGCTGTACCCCAAAAATCATTTTAAATTAGAAGAAAAGTACAATGGCTTGCAAATGCAGTGAAATTAATGTATATGACAAAACATTCATAATATGCTTGTCAATTTAAATTTACCAATCGATTACAGATGTGAAGTGTTTTTTCATGTCCACATTTTGCCATCATCCCAGTGTTACCAGATCATTAATGGATGTCCTAGGTGTGAGAAAAGTTTACGGCGCGCCATATTTCAGCGGTAACTACAGGGTAAATGTGTGCCCTTTCAAAGCCGTTGAAGTCAGTGGACAAACTAACAGAGTAAGTGCCCATGTTGTCGATGAGAAGCCAGTCGCCCACATGCAGCTCAGGAATCCAGCAGCTGTTGGTTACTTTGTCAATGCTGTCGCAGGTTGGGCCCCAGATGACAGAGCGGTATCTCTGCTCGCTGCTCTTGACAGCCTGCACAAACATTCAAACACAAAATGGTTATCATATTCTATTTGGTAGATATATTAGTAAATTAGTGCATGTGTGTATCCCAGTGGTGAGCTCATCGACACCACTTTGCACTGTGTCCAAATGGTAGAACCACCAATATCGGGACAGCATCAGTGCAGCTGTAGCACCCATCCTCTGGTTCCCCTCTGGTAAACATTTTGAGTGTTTCCACTGTAGGAGACAGTAGGGACATTTCTAGGTGCAGCCTCGTTTCAGGGTGGGCACCTACGGTTAGTGTCACCAGTTCATTATCTGACTAATTGCCTCCCCTTCTGTTTCTGAGTTATAGCCAGAAAAGTGTTTTTAAAAACATTATGATGTCAGAGTGAAGTTTGACCTTTTGGATATAAATTCTCATCACTTCATCATTTAAGTATTTTTTTAGTTATAGCCAAATACATTGTTTAGCAAGGTCACACTGCCCTTGACCTTTGACCACCAAATTTTGATTGGTTTAGACTTCTGTTGAAAGTGGATGTTCATGCCAAATTTGAAGAAATTCCCTCAAGGTGTTTTGGAGCTAAACAATTATGAGAATAGGATGGAAGTAGGGCCCCATTAACCTAAACCTTTGACCACAAACTCTCATCAGTTCATTGCTGAGTCCATGTTAACGTTTATACCAGATTTAATGGACAGACAGACGGACGACCTGAAAACATTATCTTATATATCAATCCAGTGTACAAACCAGTGCAGATCCAAGTTATGAAATCATCTCGTGATAGGGTTTGCATGTGATTTACAAAATGTCATCTCACCAATCACTGTGTACGAATGACTGGCTATTCATTAATGTGGCTGCTGAAAAACACTGTCTTTTACATACCCCAACCCAAAATATTCTGGGTTTGGGGGCCTCGCCCCAAGGGTTTACAACATGGGGAGGCAGGGGAAAACTTGTCTGAGCTAGAAATGAAATGCTGATATATAGGTCCACTTTAACTAACTGGCTCTGTTTGCAGCCTGAAAAGTTTCATCAAAGGAAGTCACAACAACACAGTATGAAAAGCCAACAATGCTGCAGCCCACAGAGTTGCAGTGGACAATTAATCTCCAACTGAGATTGAAATATGTAATTTATACATCCACAATGTGTACCGATTTACTGTCTACATGTATTAATAACAGTTGCCCTGCTGGCTCAGTGAATATGACAAGGAGGGAGTCCACACGAGAGATTTAGTAAGAACTATTATAACTGCATGGATTTAGTATTTTTTTAGTCTTAACTACCACTCTAAGCACTTTGACAACATAAGCCAGCATTCACCAATTCACAAACACAGTCATACATTGGTGGCAGAGGCTACCATACGAGGTGCCGACTGCTCATCAGGAGCTCACATGAGACCAGTATTGGGTTCAGTACCTTTCCAAAGGACCTTTCATCATGTAGACTAAAAAAACTGAAGCACTGACCTTCTGATTAGCGAACGACCGCACTACCTCCTGAGTCCCAGCATCCCTCTACAGTAAAGTATGGTAGCTTCCTAACCCTAACCACACCTTAACAGAGATTTTTTGGACTTTTAACCATTCAGCAGTGTCCATGCTCAGATGCCTTAGAAAGTAAGAATTTTAAATCATTGGCACTGCACATAAAAAAACTTTGTTATTAAATGTAATCTGGTATTTTAATGTTTTATGTGGTGATGGGGCTGATATTGATATTTACCCTGTGAAGGTATGGTTCCACCTTACTGTGGGCAGCATCATTGATGAGGCAACTCAGGGAGCCGTATACTCCATCGTTAAGGTAGTACATCATTATTCGCTCAGGGCTGTTTTCGTCACCATCTGAAAAAAAAAGAATAAAAATATTAAAAATTCCCAAAATATATGCAATATTTATACAAAGGTGTTGAAAAAAATATATAGAACAATATATAACGTATAGAAATATATATAGAAAGTATAATGAAAATGATAATTTTAATCATCTCCACCATATACAACTATGGGGCTCTGCACAAAGTGAGGACCTAGACACTCAGAGGCTGATTATGGCTAAAGATGAATCTTGATATTATGGTGCGTTAAGATCAGACACGTCTGACAGCTGTCACCCACACTCCTTGTTTTTAAAATCAAGATATATTTGAATAAACATAATAACTATAAAGCCATTTGATAAAAACCTCTTCTTCACCAGGCCTCTGCTATAAAATGACATGTCCAAAACTAAAGGAATATTTGTCTGCCATCACAAGGTCTATTCTCTATTTAAATTAATTTCCATCTCATTAAAAGTAACACTTGAAAGACTCACTGCAGAGGTATAATCATTAGGAAATATGCTACTGGGCCATTGTAAATGAATAAATAAGACATAATAAACGAAAGATTTCATCCCCACCTAACAAAACGTTTAGAGACTTTGAGTGAATATCCCTTTGAAATGATGCAGTTGCAACAGGAAACTGCACGTCTGGTGTTCTACTACAGTATATCAGTACAAAGTTAAACTGCCAACTATTTGTGAATCTGTGTACACAATACAATTGTTTTCACAATGTTATCATAGGAATGCTGTTTTTTGTTGTTTTTTTCTAATGCAAAGGAAAGACTTTTCTATTTTTGGTAGGGCTCTTGTCATCTTATCATGACCTTAGAATAGTTTTACTTTAAAATACTTTATACTTTATACTATATTATTTGTGGGCTAAGACATGTCTGTTTCAACCACCAGATGGAAACATAAATGGTCAATGTCTGAAAGGAGAGCTGATCACTGTAACATTCCCAAGGACATCAGTGGACCTCATTCCTGTCCCCTGGCAATGCAAGTCAATGGAGACGACCAACTGGAATAGGCTAAAAACGGCACAAGGGCTTTGCATCACCTATTTCTCAGCGAGGTAAGACACAATCTGTATTTGCGTAAGTACAAAAGGGAGTCGGTTTGCTGCTTTGGCGATCTGTGCCGTGAATCTGTTGTGCAGCGATTTTAGTTACTTGGAATCTGAGGAATCTCAGATTAAAGTTGCAGTATACTGTGTCCTACTTTTTTAAATGCCCTGTGCCAGCCTTATACTGGATAGTCAACATTCATGTGGCTTCAAAAGACATATCTGTACATTACTGCTATGTTCATCCAAATCATCTGAGATTGCTCTTTTGGCAAAGACATTGGCCACCAGTGTGAAGGCTGATTCCACGTAGTATCGGCCTGGTTCTGCAATAATCTGCACTTTGCTGCTTGGAGGGAAGAATTTGTCCAATGCTCCATTGATGACCTCTGAAAACTAGGAGGGAGAAATACAACTGGTTAATGGCATGTTTCAAAAGTGGTATGCCTCTTATAATGTTTCAGACATTTTGCTGACTTAAGTTCACGGGGATCTACAGAAACCAGTATCTCTGACATCACGGGTGACTACAGTAAGGTTTCTGCATGTATTTCTATGAAATACAAGCCATGCAATTAGAAAACCAGGATGAAAACCAAATAACAGTGTTTGATCAAACATCTTCAACATTGCATAATGTATTTTTATGCTTTCTTGAGGTAGAGAAACCTTGAAAATATAGATATCATACAACCAATAAAGATTTAAATGACAATTTTTCCTTGAATTGTCATTGAGGTAATCGTTCATGTCATAACAATGCTAAGGTGCTTTAAAACTACGAAAAATCAATACCTAACACTATATCTACATATCTTTATTTTACCTCTTCAAATTTGACTTGAAAGTCATCCCTTCCGGAGAACCCTCCACCAATATCCAAGAGAGTCATCTGAAAGCCCAACAAATTCTGAAAAACATATCAGTTCTACTTTTTAGTAAGGCACCATTTATAAAGGGTGCAGAAGTTTGCAATGCATTCTCATAAAACAACACTCCATCACCGTAGCATCAAGTTACATTCTTAACATCAAGTTATGTACTTAACTTGAAGTCATGTAGGTTAGGTTTAGGAAAGTTATATAGGTTAGGTATAGACTGTTTCACTGGCATTGCTAAGCAGCAGCTTGGGTCCATGTTTACTTCCTGTCAGCTGATGTCATTCACATATACTGCAACAAAGTCCAACAAGAAATACAAAGGGACCCCATTTAAAATGTTTATGTTGTCAAGTTGGTCTATAGTAATGAATCATTTTGATGGCTTACCTTCTCATAGCACAAAGTACACTTTGTTTCACGTGGGACACAAACACTAGTGTCCTGGGGAAAAGTCCTGTCTTTGTTTGACCCATCCACTATTCCCACTTACCTCTGTGCAAAGAATTTCTCTGTAATAATATCCAACAACGCATCGGTCACTTAATCACAGCCTTTACGATTACATGGGTTCGAACTCTGATGCATTACTTTTTGTACATATACTTAGAAATTAAAAATTAAAATAAATACACTAAAACATTGCAGCCCATGCCAATACTAATGCTTTTTTTGGAAAAGAAAAAAAAAATTCGCAAACGGATGCACCAGCTTTGGGCTAGATTAAGTAGTGCATAGAAATGCATAAATTAAAGAGTGAAAAGTGGCTGACCGAGTTAGAAGCTGCTGTTAGCAGCCATTTAGATTATTATTACCCTGGGAAAAGCTAACAATGATAAGAGAATTGTTGACATTGAGAGAACAACGCAAAGACTTGCTGATCATGCTGATCATGTTTGCAAAAAGATTTTTCAAGTTGAAAAAGTATTAAGCCTCTGGTACACTTTGCCCCTAGACTAAGCATAGTACACCACCCAATAAACACACATGGCTGAAGGCCTTCATATAAGACGGATGTCATTATTATTCCAATATATGTACCGCTGGTGACGGAATTCATATCCTCCTTAACTACACCCGGATCATGAGCAAACAACAAAGATTTGCACAAGTTATCCAGTATAACCACAGTATGATCTGATGGCTCCCAGTACTTAAGCAGTGCCCCTCTTCGTCTTTGGTAAGGAGGGAAAGTTACACTCATTTACTTTGCTGACGCTGGCCATCACTTCTTTGTCATTCGATTTACATCACATTTGCATATCAACACAACAAGCCTGATTAAGGGTTAGCCTGTATCTCTAAACATGTACATGTACTGCAGTGTTGTAATGTTGCATTGCTATGACGATGACTTACTGCTGTATCAAAAACATGTCGGGCGTCTTCTATGGCATGCTTGAACGCCAAACTTCCCATGCACCCGCTGCCTACATGAAAGCTGACTCCAATGACGTCTAAGCCCAGCTCTGCAGCACGTTTCAGCAGCTTACCAACTGACACGAGTCTGGCTCCAAACTTTGAACTGAGTCTTAGCAGTGATTCAGAGTCATCCACTGCGATGCGGAGTACAAGTCTGTAAATCAATGAAAAAGGCTTCATCAGTACTCTAATCAAATTACACTAATCATAGAAGCAGAAGTAGCTGTTCACTTACTTGGCTTTGGCGTGACAGAGAGAAATCTTTAGGAGTTCGTCCTCATTATCAAAAGTCATCATATCTACTCCATGAGCACAGGCATATTTGATGTGCGACAGTGGTTTGGTTGTGTGTGCGTAAATGATTTTATCAGGTGTCACTCCAAGGGACAGGACCAGCTGGATCTCACCCTGTGTTAGACCAAAACTTGTTTCAAATGAGCAAAGTGAGAAGGAAACAACCACAGTCCATAATGAAGATTACTAACAAGGAAAACAGAAAGCTAGATTATCTTTGAAACACTTTATGTGTACCTTGCTGGCACAGTCGAAGCCAATGTCCAGAGCGCTTATCATCCTCAAAACTGCTGCTGTGTTGTTACACTTCACTGCATAGAAAGGCTTGACTCGAGGTAGTTCAGTTAGCCACCTGAGATGCTTCTTAAACACGCAATCAAGACTTGCCACATAGAATGGCTCTTCACTGTCCTGATTAAATGAAAGAAAGTTAACAATTTATTTCAAAAAGGCACAACTCAAGAATCTCTACAGTCTTACAGAATAACCAAGATACAAACCTGTACCCATTCCTTAGTTGTCAAATATCGTTGCTTGGGCAATGATTTTTAGATACTGACGTCAAAACACAGCTAGCAGGGAATGTTCCTACAACACTGGCTAAGGTTACCTACAAGTTGCAATAATGCTGAGAAGAAAACATTTTAATCTCGTTCAAACAGCATTTTAAGATGTTTATCATTTCTAATAATGTCCCTGTAAGGTTAAATGCTGACAAAGACATAACTTAGACATAACTGCAACATTCTAAGATGTTGTGGAGATGTTGAGGGATGACAAATCATAGAATGTTCTTTTATAAAACATTCCCACAATGTTACATGAGAACGGAGAAAGAACATTTTCAAAACAACATTCAAAACATTTTGATGAGGCCTGAGGTTTAAGACTTTTTTAAAATGAAAATGTAATGCAATGTGATATGTAAACAAACAAACAACAAAAACATTTAATGATGTTTATAAAGAATGTTACCCTAACTTAAGGAAGAATATTCTGTGAACCAAAAGAAAACTTGCCGCTGAAAACATTACTAAAACATTGCATTGGTTGCATTGTACCATTCTCAGAACATCATAATAACCAAAAAATTCTTTGCAGCATCAGTGTATAACACGGCCATATGATACCTTTATTGGCAGTATGATACGCTATCAGTTGGCTGGACGGTACCTGAAACGGAAGTATGATACGCCTCCGGACAGTGTCAGTTTATAACACAGCACCTGACGCAGGAGTATAATACATTTCCAGATTACGTCAGTTGAAAACGCTGGTAACAGTGTAATAACAGAAGTGCTTGAAAGTCCCTATAGAGCAGGTGGGAGGAGCAGTGGATGTGTCTAACAAACCCCCTCAGGAGCCTGCAGTTCGCTTCCTCTATGCTTCTTGATTTTTAAACCTAACCACGTGCTTGTGTAGCACATGGAAATAAGTAAGAATCGGTTAGAAGTCTGTAAAATACAAAGTTTACAGATTTATTTTGTAAAAGACAATATGCATCTAACAAGCAGAAACTACACATTCTCTGTGAGAAGAAATGTCTATTTTGAAAAGACACAACGCATTCAACGTCAAGGAATGTCAACAAGGACAATAGCATGTCATGCACGGCACTGACCAAGTGGCGATATTTGACAAGTTGGGATAAAAATGGGTTGGAGATTAATAGTAAGGAAACCTAAGTGACTTGATGCCTCTGAGACTCACCACTGAATGAAGCTCTTTTATTTTGTCCTGTATGAAATCACTGATGCGCTCTCCACTGTCTAAAATGATGGGGGGTTCGGGGGACAAAACATGCATGGCGGATTCTTTTGTAGTCACTGGTGCTGCAAGGGATGACAGTCAGCAATGCATTCAATACTAAATCAGTGAATAGATGTTGTTAACATAAGGTTGAAATATGTATATACACAACAGACAAGGCTGGTTTTGTTTAAAGCTACTTGTCTTCATTGTGGAAAAAGTATGAACTAGAATTAAAAGTCGTGCATTCAAAAGCAGATGAAAAGCAAATGTTCCCTGTCAGTGTTTTACTGTTCCATCTTATGTTTTGGGATTTACAGTATATTGCTGCTTCATTTTATGTCTTTAAGGTTTTGGTCATTTTAACTGTATACTGTCCGTTAATTGAATCTACAGTAATCCATCATTTTCTATAAAATCTTCATATGTTTGTGGCTTGGCTGTCCTATGAGAGCCAAATATCTCTAAAAGGTCGACCTTTCATGGTGTCAGAAAAAAAAGCCCAGTTTTCAGCCTTGTGACGATGCATTTCCCAGCTGATCTCAGTGTTAAAGATTAAGAGGATTAAGAAGTTTATTTAGCTTAAGAAGAAGAATTTTTGCAGCCCATAAAGAGATAATTCATCCTTCAGTTTATCACACACAAAAGAAAATCATGGAAAAACATTAAAATATGAAAAGGAAATGTAAAAAGGTAAAAAAAAAAAAAAATAAAAAAAACATCCTGTGGGGAGTTGAAGTATAAAGATTGAGTTTCAATTAAAATGGAAGTACTCAAATAACTTTAATATCTATAACACCTGAAATGATATCCTGTGCTGAGTTCAGACACTTTTCACCAGCATTTAATCCAATGAAACCTGAGAAAAATAGTTGGATTTCTTTCAAAAACTTGGGCAAAAACATAACGAACAACTGGGCAAGACATGTCCCCAAACTGAAAAAAAGGCCTGAAAATTTGCTGGGTGTATTATAAGACAAAATAATAATAATAATAATATATATATATATATATATATATATATATATATATATATATATATATAAGATAAAAAAGAAAAATAATAGTCTTAGATAGTCTAAATAGCCTTATTTCATTATGTTGCATGCAGAATAGAAGTATTTTTCTTGTAATTTTTTTTGTTTTGTTGCTTATTTTCAGGTCATTTCCTTGGGGCCTCTTTTTTTTTTTTTTTTTTTTTTTTACAAATTTCTTGCAAATTGTGTGCCATTCATTATTAAGTTGCTCATCACCCTCCTTCCATTTTTTTGAAAGAAATCACGCCAGTTCAGTCAGGTGTCAAAGAGTTAGTACAGAATTTGAGTAAATGTATAGTCCACAAGAATGCCATGCAAATAGCAATCAAAAAATCTAACTGCTGCTATGATGTTCACATGCCTTTCAAGTCACACATCACCATGAAAAGTTTTTGTTTCAACTTACCCAAGTCTCTATTCACCTCCATATTTCGCAACCCTTAATTGTCAAATGTTTCAAATAAGTATTACAGTGACATGTCAAACAGAACTGTAAGATCTTAAGTACTCATACACATCAAAGTGAGGACTGACAGAATGATCATCTGGGTTTGTTAATTCAACAGTGGCTTTTCCACACCTACTGCTTTAAAGACATAATACCTTACAGTCATTCCCTTATCGGTTAACATGGAATCATTCATACAGTAAAGACATTTTTACTGTTTTGAATGTGTAATTTCATTTATAAATTATGAATTATCAATCTATTACTGAGGTTATATGTAAATATTAATAATTATATTATTAATAACAACAGTAATACTACCTTTTTTTTTAATTAAGTCCTTTTCAGAAGATAATAAGGAAACATTTAAGTCAATGTATGACTGAAGTAATAGGTTTTCAAAAGTAACTTAAAAAAAGACAATAAGCAGGTTTCCATTAACCTTCAAATTGCATGTAAATTTAGAAAAATCTCCTATGTATGGCCAAAAGGTTTTCACACTCTTTCTATGTTCTTGGCAGATAGATATGACCTCAATCGAAAATGTTCTTAAAACATGATTGGACAACATATTTTGAGTTACATGTAGTCTATTTAAAAGCCTCTGTGATTTCTATAGCAGCAAGATCACATAAGGAAACAGATTACCAGTAATTATAAAAAATACATGTTGGACTAAGTGCTGGTAGCAATATTGGTATGCCATACAAATATAGTTCCTCAGAGTGAGTTCTGATTTACTGTTATAAAATAGAATAAATATGCTGCATGACTTACAGTTTTGCTTGTCCATTCAGTTAACAGACGCTGTTTTTCTGGAGTTTTCTGAGACAAGTGTCTCTGATGTGCGTCTCAGATGAAAGTGTAATACTGAGCAGTTCAGCCAAAAAAAAAAGAACATAACGTGCAACGTTTGTTTCTGTATGGTGGAAGGGGTAGTGGTCCAATAATCAGTAATGTTTTTTATTGTTCATTGTTCCTTGGTGTTCTTTTAAAATGTAATCTATCAACTAATCTATTTCTAAAAAGTGAACTAAAATACTAGTATTTGAATGACTGTATTTTATCATGAAAATTGTTTATGTTGTAGCCATGTGTACATAGCTACAACATTGTACATTTACAGATGGTAGAAGTTTCTGTAATATTTGCAATGTACCATTTATATTGTTGATATGGTTTGAATACATTTAATTAAAGTTCGTTTTCACCTGGAAGTAGTCCCACAAGTCATTCAGCCTTCAGTATACTGGTTATGCATTTGCATGAATGTGCAACATAGAAATAGCATAATAAAGTATACTGACTGCAAAGTATGCTTTCTTAGTAATTGAAATAAGCCAAAATTATAACTAAGTATAGTAGTGCCACAGTAAGAATATATACAAGGTATAAAGCTTATAAAGCTTATATATTTGTAAGACACTCTCTCTTTAATATACTTATAATACAAACAAAGTGCACTTCAATTCCACTAATTAAGCATGTATATTCGTACATATAAAGTCATATACTTAAAGTATACAAATTATTCTTGAAGTTGTTCCACTTTAGCTCCTAAAAGTACACATACACTTCCAGTTAAGCCTTTCTACAGTTTAGTTATCCTGTTGACTGGAGTGTCATTGTTTCATTTACGCATGTTCTTTTTTGAAGAGTCATTTGCCAATAATTACAGTAGCTGATTAATGTCACTGTACTCTCTCTGGAGGTGTACACTTATACAAATACAAATACAAGAAACAGGAACTGCCAGTGGTGATAGCATCACGACTTCTCATCAAGTGGATGCAAGGGCGTAACTTTGAGTTGAACATTGGGGGGGTTGAGTGACACAGGCATTGCTTTGTCTTTTTTTGTTTACTTTTTTTTTACTGTGTGCGTGCCTGTGTGTGTGTGCCTGCAACAGCAGCAGCAGCAGCATCTGCCCTGCAGCAGCAGCAGCAGCAGCAGCAGCAGCATCTGCCCCGCAGCAGCAGCAGCAGCAGCAGCAGCAGCAGCAGCAGCAACAGCAGCATCTGCCCCGCAGCAGCAGCAGCAGCAGCAGCAGCAGCAACAGCAGCATCTGCCCCGCAGCAGCAGCAGCAGCAGCAGCAGCAGCAGCAGCATCTGCACTACAGCAGCAGCAGCAGCATCTGCCCCGCAGCAGCAGCAGCAGCAGCAGCATCTGCCCCGCAGCAGCAGCAGCAGCATCAGCAGCAGCAGCAGCAGCAGCATCAGCAGCAGCAGCAGCAGCAGCGTCTGCCCCGCAGCTGTGTTAAATAACAGCTCAGAGACACAGCACAGCAGAGAGGAGGACTAACTTTCATTCATTCAACATTTGACCACGATTCAAATGTTGAATGAATGAAAGTGGTGGCACTGAAGCTCTAGCAATATCGTACCTCCTGTTGAGGAAGACATTTTCATTCTTTTGCCAACAATTATAAATTGTTGGCTGGGCTTTCTTTTTCCCCTCAGCTCTCTTCATACCACCGCGAATGCTTCCGAAACATAACATTAAAGGAACGCTCAGGTCAGTGGTGGGCGAAATCGAATCTCAGCACGGGAGGGGGGGCGCAGACCAGTCACTTTTTTTTTTTTTTTTTTTACTGCCATTGAGAAAATCTACCACATTATCGTGTTTATAATACCTAATATTAATTTTAAATAATTATGATATGATATTGGGGGGGTTGTGGTGGCTGGTTTAAATTATTGGGTGGGTTGCAACCCACCCATATCCCCCATAAATTACGCCTATGAGTGGATGTGCCAAAATCTAAATTTACAGGCTATACAGTATATCACTGAATCTGCTTTACCTTTTTGTATATTGGTGTGACCTCAGTCTGTCCAGGCTCAACAACTTCCAGTCAAAAAACTGGAAAGCATCATGTTAGTTTACTCAAAAAAGTAAGCAGATGTATTGAGCTTTTTATGAGCAAACAGATTTTTTTTTAAAAAAACACTGGAGAAAATGCAATGAGCAACAAATTGCAGGAAATTAGTAGATTTAGAACTTCTTGTTAACTAAATGTTTAGGGGAAAAAAAGCTGGGAAAAACTGTATTTGTTATTATCATAATTACCTAATTTAAATTTCGATTACGCATTATTTTAATTTCCTTTGTTTGGAGTTTTATTTTTACTTTGTCCCTGTTTTGACTGACTATTCACTCAAGTTTGAACTATAGGCTAAGTTTGAACTATTGAACTGCAACCCACTCCAGGTCTGCAATGTGCTATAGTTTAGAATACATGCAAATTATTCCCACTTAATAGTTAAGAACTAAACAGCTATGTGCTGTGAATTAATGTGACATCCTGATTATCAGCTTGATCAACTAGTCCCAGCTGTCAAGCTTTAGTGCTTTTGTTATTTTTCATGCTCATGCAACAGGAGTAGGTGCAGCCCTAAGTAAATTGTTTCTATGTTAACAGAGTGAACACTGTTCAAGCTGATTTCACACACCAGCTGCTACACACTGTTCTCTGTAAAAACTGAAGATATGGGTAAGTTTGAGCTACAATATGCTCTTATATTTTACTTTCTTGGTTATAGCCTACTTTTTAAATTATTATTAATGAACATTTCTAAATTTGTGAAGTGTTGTAAAATACATATTTTGCACTGCATGTTTTGCTATTTTTATCTAAAAATATCTACGCGGTTTTCCATTCTTCATGTTTTGCTTATTTTGGCTGTGTTCATGGCTTAAATCTTGGCAAGATTGTGTATTTTTGTTTCATCTTGGAATTTTCAGCTCAACTCCTACAATAAGTCTAAAATACACTGTGTATACAAAGTGTTACATTTATATTGTTAACTGCAAAAAAAAAAAATGCACTATTGAAACCAAAAGCAGTTTGTTTCCAGGCTGGCTGCACCTTGCCAAGCAGTACACCTCGTTAGGTGATGCAGCACGGCTGGGCAGGATAGAAAAGGGACAACAGTACAGAACACATACAGCTCTAATAGCAAAAAAAAAGGGAAGAAGGGTGCTTTTTTAACTAATGAAATTAATCATTAAAGATTATTTTATAAAAATGTTATTGTCATTTAAATCCTAAGATTTTATATAGCTGTAGTAAAGAAAATGCATTCAGCCATTATTCTGCACAAACATGTCAGAGCAAAATGTGCACAAGAGTGATCTTCTGGATATGTAGATTCTGTTCTTACCAAAGAACAAACTTCTAAAGAACAGTTGGTGAATGAGGCTTTAGTTATGTCAAAACATATATATATTGACAGTACAACATAAAAAAGTTGTAATATTAATGGGATTTCATCCTCCTTCTGTTTGGGGCATGATCATGATCTAAGCTTTAGCCAGTATTTTTTTACAACTTGGTAAACTGGCCCCTTTAATATATTAAATGAGCAGCTCGTTTACTGAAGAAAAAGCATAATTATTTGGTGTTATTGCTTATTCACAATGGACATTATTGGCCCATTATTGGGCCACATTTTATGTTTTTACAAACAAATTTTTCCAATGAAGCAGTTTTCAGAAGTGACTTGGATCAAGTTTCTGCAGTGTAAAATTGACTTACTGAACTTTAAATACAAGGACAAATACTGTATGTCTGCTGTGTAACCTAGACTTACTAAAGTGGATGAGACAGGAGGTCCAGCTAAAGAAGATGGCCCTGGTTATTGTGTTTATCGCCTTGTTCCTGGATCATATGCTGCTGTCAGTGGTTGGTAAGTTCAAACATACAAACTGTTGCACAACACTTTATCTCAACACCCGATAGCGGAACATGGCATACTACAATAACTAAAAGAAATTCTTCATCTGCAAAGTGACCACTTACTCACCGTATGTAACCTCCAAATTGTGAAAAAACATTGTTTTTCCTTTGTGTGTCTGACAGGCAGAATCCAAAAATGGGTTAATCATCAACATTAATCATGAGTCAACCCTAACCCTTACCCAAAACAAAATTTGGATTATTGCTCTGTGACAAACAAACATCTGATACAATTTTTTGGCAAGATAATCTTTACAAACTAACACCACTTTTTAAGCCTAAATGCCGTTACCAGAAGTAAAAATCTAAAATAATAACCTGGTGAAAGTAATATGTATATTTGCATGTCAACTGCATAACTATGGCCTGATGAAAGCACACAGAGATTAAACAAGAGAGGTCCCAAAATGAGACCCCTGTGGGGACATGGCAAGTCACAGTTGTGTGCTCTGACTGACAGTTTCCAACTGAGTCTTTCTCATAAAATTGTATGGTCCACTGTGTCATAGGCACCACTTAAATTTAGCAGCACCAATACAGAGACTTTAATTGAGCAAGATTTTGTTGTGCTTTTTTTTTTTGTTGTTTACAGTGCCAATCCTTCCAGATTACCTGTACATGACTGACCAGACTGCCATCAGAACCTCTGAGAACAGCACTGCCCTCACAGTCAGTCCTCCTATCATCCAGTCACTCAGTAACACATCAGCGAGTCAGGGCTCCACATTTGGACCTCCACAACAGAGTCCAGCTCTGTCCACTGATCCCACTGTGGCCCTAAAATCCCCTGAGTCAAACTGCTCTGATGCAGATTCTCAGCTGGACAAAGTGAACATCAAAGTCGGTCTGCTGTTGGCCTCTAAGTCCACCATACAGCTTATCGTTAGCCCCTTCATCGGGCCTCTTACTGACAGGTGAGTGATCGTGGTCTGTGGATAACAAGATAAGATTTTACCTAGTTCAAAAACACATAATTTTGCCTACCTTTTTACTGTATATTGCACAGGATTGGATATCACATCCCATTGTGTGCTGGTTTCAGTATAATCATCTTCGCAATCACTTGTAAGTATCACATTAAAGTACATCCAGACAACAGCTCTGCATGAAAAAACCTAGAACTCTTATTTAATTGATTAAGGCCATGAGAGGGGTGCCTATGCAGAGGCACCCAGCAAAAAAAAACGAAGTTGTAAAGCAAAATGTTTTACTGTAGTCACCTGCCAATGCAATGTCAACTGTCAAGACCCTGCAATTGCCAGTCAGATACATGCAAGCACATGCAGTTTGGAGTGGTATCAGTGAAGTTAAATGAAAAGTCAACATGTTCTTGGTTTGTTGGACCCATCCACCACCCCTCCCGCTTGCCCTTCAGGCACCCTCATGCTCCTTATATTACATCGTTACAGGCAGCTTTTTAACCTGATATGTATCATATGGACATGACACGTTTTGTCCAATCATGTTCTTATGTGATGACACCCATTTGTGTATTACACTGCCACAACAGGCGCCAGCCAGTAATCCGCCAACATACTATAACACCATGACTGATCGGGATCTTATGCCTAGAGCACTGCAAAAGCTATTTAAAAACTTAATAAAAAGAATGGGTTGGAAAAATGCATTTAATAACAAGCCATTTTGTGACAACCCAGAGGGGGTTGTGGTCATCACTCAGCAGCCAAATTCACAATTTTAAAGCATTTATAGATTAAAAGCCTGGTCAATGATTATGGTCAACTTTGAACGAATAACTTTAATGAGCAATGAGCTAAATGAAAATGGATTATGTAGGTACCCATGAGTCTTTCCTAAAAGACAAATCCATGATATGCTAGTCCCATGCAGTTTTTTGCTTTCAGTTCTAATCAAGATAATCTGGTATAAACTGTTGCACCTTGTAAATATGAACTTCAAAAAAGTTTTATAATGCAAAATAATGGTATTAAAAATGTGATTTAAACAATGTGATTAAGGCATGTGATAAATCGCAATTACAAAATTGTTCAGCAGCCCTAGATTTACTGTTTTAATCTGTTGTTGAAATGATTTCAGATTTGGTGAGGAGGCATCATGAGTTGTTTAGGACTTGTATCTATGAGTTGAAGACTTGGGACTTCACCTTTGACTTGGGACTTGAGTGCAAAGACTTCAGACTAACTAAGATTTCACTGTGTGTTATCGCTCTAAACATCTATCTCCTTGTTTCTGTGAAGTGTTTGCCTTTTCATCTAGCTACCTCTTACTGCTGCTGGCCAGATCAATACAAGGTGTAGGTGGATCCTGCTTGTCGGTGGCAGGTCAGATATGTTAATTTATGAATATTTTACAATGTTGACTGCAATCCACCAAATCATTTTCATTTTCAAATAGATTTGAAAAAATGCTATTTAAATGGTCAGTTCCACTAATTATTGTTATTGTTATTATTATTATTATTACTTCTGTTTTGCAGGAATGAGTATGGTGGCTGATGTGTACAAAGATGTCGAGGAGAGAGGACGTGCAATGGGTATATCGTTCACTGGTTTGGCCTTAGGATTAATAGGTATGCAAACAGACAGCAACCTATTCTTCAGTGTTCACAGAATTACAGCATTTCATTATTTTCTTCTACTTGAAATACCAGCGCATGTTAAACACTCATTTGGGGTCAATATCTGTGCAAATGGATAAACTAAAAGAAATTATTTGAAATGGCATCGATCAACTGAAGACGAGATCTGCATTAAAACATATAAAAATAGTAGAGTTGATTACAATAGCTTTTGGATGAGGAGCTGGCATTATAAATGAAATCATTATGATGAAATTGAGACTGACTTTGACCTTTTTACTATGTTAGACATTTGTGTGAAATTTTGTCATAATTAGCGGATGAATTCAAGAATTATGACTTAAAATGACGTTTGGTGAAGTCTCAGTGACCTGGACTTCTAAACCTCAGTTAAGTGGATGTGTGTATAAAATTTAATAAGATTCCTTCAAGGCCTTCCTGAGATATCACAGTCAAAAAATTAGATGGATACAACATCACACTGACCTTAACCCTTTAACTATGGCCTCCAAAAATTAAATCCATTTCCCCTTGAGCCCAAAAGGACGTTTGTGCCAAATCTTATGCCAAATTTGTGCCAATTACATTCAGATGGGAAGTGAACACGAATCACGTTCACAGGAACAGGTAGGCCTGAAGGATGGTAGGACAGACGTATGGACAGAAGGACAATCCAAAACCATAATGCCTCGCATTTGCAGATATATAAAAATGGATGGATGTTCTGAAAATACCCAATAACAAGGATCTTTTAAATTATTTACTTCTTTTAAACTGCCCTCCTTATGTATTATGCAAGTTTTCCTTTGATAGAAGACATTAACTAGCATGGAGTTTTGATTAATTTAAGGGGGCGTTTTCCACATTTTCCACTTACTACATTATTCTTCTACTCCAATGTTTAACTTTCTCAATTTGAGTTGTCAATGATCTCTTTCTTATGTTGAAGCTGGCGCTCCTTTTGGCAGTGTGATGTATGAGTTTGTAGGAAAGATGGCTCCATTCCTGGTCCTGGCGGTCATCGCTGTGTTGGGTGGAGGTACTGTGGAATGTTGTACATATGATTAAACACTTAAAAATTCTTTACAATCCGACTGGAAAAGAGATAAGTCAGAAAATTTGGTTTGGGGTTGTATGGGGCATAGTAAGTGTATAACATACAATAGTTGTCAGTCGGCGCACTCTCACTTTGAAGTAGTGGCAGTAGTGGCAACAAGAAATCCCAGCAATTTACTGGATGGAGGGCAACTACAAAACTTGAGCAGTGCATGCATGAGGTACAGGTACGGGAAGACCACTTTGACAAACCACCCACATGCAGAACTACATGATAGAAGTTTATGGACTTTTGTATTTTAGAAAATAAAAAAAAGAATCATCTGCTGACTTTAAAGCAAATGTATTAAGTATTAAGAGCCTGTTTTACCCTCCACACACAGGTTTACATGTCCTCATCTTTCAACCCTCGCAGGTGCAAGCAAAGGTAAAGGGACCTATTAAGTATAAGGAATACTTTATTGAAGACCTGTTAAATAAACAACAAATAACATAGATAATCATAATAAATAAATGACTGAATAAATGAAGGTTCTAAATCTAAACAGTTTTTCATTATCATTATTTTAATCAATCAAAAAACTATTTATTACAAAATAAATTATTTCAACCTTTTCCTCTCTTATGTTACAGATGGAAAAAGGGACTCCTCTCCTGACTCTCTTAAAGGATCCATACATCCTCATTTCTGCTGGTATAGAAATGGCCTATAGTATACATTTACAATATAGTTGATACTGACTACATACTGACTGTGATTTTAAATACTAAACTCAGAAAAAGGAAGTAACAGGAAGCATACTTAGTGATATAGTAATAGAGTAATAAGTATGTTCTATTAACTCTGCTTTCCAGGAGCCATATGTTCTACAACTATGGTTATTGCCACAATAGAGACATCCCTTCCTATCTGGATGATGAAGACCATGTGCGCTAGCCAATGGCAGCTAGGTATTCAAGATAAATCTATGTTATGCTGACACTATTGTGCTTACAGCCCATGCTCACATTATTCAGTGCCAAATTAAATAATCTTCATGTATACACTACAACTGCAGCCCATTATCACTCTGAACTTGTCAAACAGTCTGCATTGAAGGGCGGGACTTAACAAAAGGACAATTGCAATTTTGAATAAGTCATAATCTGATGGTGCCAGTGTTCTATAGTCGTGATGTGAATTTATGACTATACATGGCAGTTCACCAGAGATGAGATAACCCTCAGCAGTAATTTAAACAATAGATTCCAATGTGTTAGTAACTTCATATTCTGTGAAAATGTTTACTACCAAATATGAGAGTCAAACTACTGTATATTGTATCTTTTTCTGTTGCTGTCATATTCCAACTCATGGCTTCTTTTTGTCAGGCACAGTCTTCTTGCCAGACAGTATATCCTACCTCATTGCATCCAACATCTTTGGTTACCTGTCACAAAAATACAGTGGAAGGTATGTTGATCTGAGTCTGAAAGCATAGTAAGCTGTTTAAGTTTCTTCATGGTTTTTGATATCTCAGTACTACCATATACATTCTGTTAATGCCATGTTGTTCATCTCTCACAGTTGGATATATGCTTTTGTTGGAATGATTATGGCGGGAATAACCACCATTTCTGTGAGTCTTACATACATATTAACTCTTTGGATTACAGCCTCCAAAAACAGTATTTTTTTTGTTTTTGTAATGATATTAAAAGATTAAGAACAAAGAATAACACATTTGCAGACATCACTTCTGGCTCCAAAAATCCAATCATTTACTGGCTGTAATCTTAACCACATAGACTGTCATACATTCTGTCCAGCAGCCATCCTATAGGACTTTCATTTTGCTTGTCCAGATTAAAAAAAAATATTAAATACATCAAAAAGGAAAAAAAAATTAAACCAGATGTGAATTGGTGTATACAATTTTTTGATGATCTTGTTAGGCTTTAATCCATGATACTGTAAATTTCTTCCTTTAAATTTCAGTTTGGATTTTCCAAGACCATTTGTCATTTGCTTGTTCTGAATGCATTTGTTGGATTTTCAGTCGGTAAGTAAGTCATGCCTAATATTTGCTGTTAAACTGATAAATAATTTGTTAGTTGAAATAATCATTACCTTGTTCTTCCAGGCACAGTGGACTCCTCAATAATGCCTCTTTTGGGTTACCTGGTAGACCTGAGATACATGCCAGTATATGGTACAGTTTATGCTATTGCTGATGTTGCAGTAAGCACTGGATTCTGTATAGGTAAGCACAGTACTCGCATGCAGCGATGATTCCATGATGAACTTTAACCAGTCTCAATGGAAGTTGATGAGGGCGGTATACTGCTAGGTAGATGGGTAGCTAACCACGGAGGAAGTATACCTTCCTATAAATTCTGATGACTTCTTGGCTTATGGGTGGGTATAGTGTAAACAGAAAAGAGATGGGTAAGCCCTGGTTACCTGAGTTTAATCTACACTAAACTACTGCTGCCAATAGGTGGTGTTTGTTGGCTTTGGACCAAGTCAGACTAGCCATTTCTTGCGTTTGTGCTAAGCTAGGCTATCTGTCAAGCGGTAGTAGCTTTGTATTTGCTGTACAGAAATGAGAATATTATCAAACTAATTACTTTGTCAGCTTTATCGGCAAGAAAGCAACTATCCATATTTTCCAGAATGTTAAACTCTCCTCTTACTTGACAGGAAATAATAACCTTAGAGCTGTAAAAATCTTTAAATCCCTCAATTAGATCTGTAGTATGTTTTACTTAAACCTTTGATGATGGCAGCTTCTGAAAACACAACAATGGGGTTTAATCAGCCATAGGATTTTGTGAAATTACATCCATGCTAATTAAGAGCATCAGTAGGTGGGTTACAGATTTTCCACAAAACTTAAAAAATATTTTCAAAATATCGATAAAATACAATTACGTGATGATGGTGTTTCTCATGGGACCCATAAAAGCAAATGTAGTGTTTCTGTTGCAGTTTTTCAAAATATAGCCTTTTCAAATTGCCCAAAATACCACATCATTCAAGCATAAAAACTTTGACATGTTTCCATTAGGCATATTTTTATTTCATTTTATACAATTTGAGGGTAAATTGAACATTAATTTTATTGAATGTTGTCTCATCTGTCAAAAGGTCCAGCTATTGCAGGTCCAATAGTGGCATCAGTTGGCTTCCCCTGGCTCATGGCCATAATTGGAACAATAAATATAATGTACGCTCCACTCTGCATCTACCTTTTCAGTCCATCTCAGCGGGAGGAAAACTTGGTGAGAGCTGGGGGAAAAAAACACATGATAAAGAATTTTGTTTTACATACAACACTTGTCAAAACAAATATATTGTATATTTTACAATTTATCCCAAGCTTCATATTGCTTGGGTGTTACTACAGAGTTTACCAATTTGTAGTCAGTCATTAATCACTTTGTCCTGTGTTCCAGCCTATATTGAAAGAAAATTAAGTGTTGGGATCCCTGGACATCACTGGACGTGTTCACTGTGAAATGTTTGATCGGACTTGTAAAAGTATTTCATGCAAGCTCAGCGCACTCAAAATAGCAGATGAAGTCCTTCATTCTCAATGTTGAAACTCATCAGTTTCCCCATAATCCTACCGGTTATCACACTTCAAGTTTTCACTCACTATTTGTCAATGTGAGGGGAAAGCCTCTATGGAGCTGCAGCCTAGCTCTAATCAGCACTTGAGGCATACTTAAAGCAAATACAGAACTTTCTCGAAGATGACTTTAGGGTCTGTAAGGTTTTTGGTTAATAAGGTCCCCACATAAACCTGACAAGTTTGCATCAGCAGCTAAAACGAACTCTGTAAGCTAACTTTGTAAGCAACATGGAGCAACACATTGAACTACAAACTGCTCACAATGTTGGAATAAAGAGTGACCAGTTCTCTCTTATCTGCACCACTAGAAATGCTGCAAGGACTGTATCGCAGCAATCTTCTCTCTCTATTTCTCTTCTTTTTCAATATAGCCCTATTGTTTATCTTGTGATTTTTGAGAGTCAAACATGTACAGTATGTATCAACATAACAAAATGAGGTATACCAAAATACTGTATATGTAATACGACACTTGTGCCCACACTTATACATGTTGATCTAATACTTTGTACTTTGTACCAACTCTTCTGAGCTAGGATTATCCACGACAGACATATGCCAGGTAAGAGAGCAGCATTTAATGTAACCTAATTTCCTATTTGTAAATTAGCAACATCAACTGTTGCTAATTGTTAGGACTTACACATGCTAGACAAATATTTGATGGCTGTCATTGTCTGTAAAAACTTGACTTGATACTTGATTACTTGTTTACTTTTGTGCTGTATCACCTACACTGTTTAAACTATATACTGTTTATGAAGATGGACGACGCGTCCCCACTTACTGACGGCTATGCTTCAGTGTACCAAAGTATTCAGGAGACAACATCATCTGGAGCCAGAGTCCACACAGTTTTGATCTCCACGATGAAGGAGTTCCTGCCAAAACACCTGTCTGACAAACCCCTATTGTGCCGTTGAACATGAGCACACGGATTGGCATACACAGCTGTCATTCATGGTGAAAAATCCCCTTTTATTGTATCAAATTGTTAAAAAACAAATTTATCAGGAAAAGGAACACTTGAACAAACATTGAGATTACCACAACCAGTGGCATGTCCAGACTTTTCTTTACTGGAGTGGCCCAAGTGGGCACTGACTTCTGCAGGGGTGGCTTCAAGTATGAGCAGTGCTGCAGGCACGCATGTCGGTATAGCTTTAATTTCCATTTTCGTCTCCATTATCTATACCTTCTTTAATTACCATCACTGTCTTACATTTCTGTTTATAGTTTAGTATAAAAGATTAATAGACCTACCAGTCACAGGCTCATCACATATTTGATCTGTTCCACCACTAGTACAGGTCAGATGGCTAGTTAACAGGCTTGTTTGCGACGAGAGTCACGATGCCTTGAGAGTGGACATATCAGGCAGCAGGGGGCAACAACAAAGAACTGCAGTCATGCTGGACAGTTTCCACCACAGAGTCTCTTAATGGGGAGTCTGGTGTAGAGCAACAACCAACAGCAGCTCTGCTCTGTTCTCTGCTATGTTCACATTTTAGAGCATGTAAATATTTTTCTCATTATTTCACCCATCTTAATATCTGTGTAATGCACCCTTTAAATAGAAGGAAAATACTGTTCAGTTGACATCAGGCCTTGCTGCTTCAAAAAAGCAATATCATGACCAGACCTCATTTTAAGACTTACACAGTGGGTGCAAGCAAGTTAACAATAATTTGACATCCTGTACCATGTGAGACCAAATTTTGACATTTCATACCCTTTTTTTTTGTCCTGATGTCAACAACATGACATTGAACTATTTCTGTTAACTTCTTGTTTCCATGTGTCATAGGTAGCGGAGAGGTTAACCTTTTCTTTTGATCAAATTTGTTCATTTTTTTTTTTCAGTTTCTGTCAGTTGGCTGTTTTTGTTTGTTTGTTTCTTTGGTTGGTTGGTTGGTTGTTGTTTGATTTTCTTTTCAAAGGTTATTGCAGCTTTGTTGTTGTTGTTGTTGTTGTTGTTGTTTTCATGTTGGACATTGTTCACTCTGAATATACCCTGAGTGGCCACGTTATTAGGTACATCTATACAAGCCAGCTCATTTTACAGGTCCAGAAACTTCAAATGTTTTAAGAGTTTAATAGACATTATCCTGGAAAGTAACCATGCAAAGAGTAACAAATTGTTACTAAAACAAAGGTGACTTCGTACTGGACACGTCTAAAAAAGTAATTCTAATCAATGGCTGAACTATTGCTTAAATAGAATAAATTAGGGTATACAAGCTGAGGCAAGCATCTTATGCTTATGAACATATGAACACATCTGAGACTAACAATGTCCAATTATGCATGCTATGTTTACATATTATATGAACTATTTAGGGACTAATGCTAACATACTATGGAAGAATATTTTTGTTAGCACAATACATTTATTTACATGGCAAGTTTTACATGCTATATGCTAAGTAAAAAAGAAATGAAGAAAGAATAATTTATGTAGCTTTTTATCACGAAACATTCAGACACATTTGGTGACTTTAGTTTTATTTCTTGAGGCAGCAGACAGATTTGTTGGCAGTTAAGTTGTTCCCAACCCAAACTATCAATCATATGTGATTTTCCCTCACAAATTCATGATATTTTGACTGATTATGGTTTTAGTTAAAGCAGAAAATGAGTGTGAAGTGACAAAACAGCAGCCAGATGAAGAGGAGAGACACTCTTCATTACGTTTCTGAGTGGATGCATTGAGATTTGGCTCCTCTCCGGGTCAGACAGATGTGTGTTTGGTCTCAGATGGTCTCCTCGATGACCTTGACGGTTGTGGTGGTGGTGGAGGAAGAGAGAGAACCACCTGAAGATCTGAGAAACAGAGACATCACAGAAAGTTAAAGAAATCTGTTTTGCTATGATCTATATCAGAAATGAATGAAGTTAGTGTTGAAGCTAATCAAAACTCTCAGTTCAACGCTGAGGTTGGACTGGTTTACCAGAAATGGAAATGTTGGACATTAGATCCCTTCTGATCCCTTCTTACCCGCTGCCCTCTCCGTCCAGCAGCCTCCTGTACTCCGCGATCTCCATCTCCAGTCTGCACTTGATGTCCAGCAGCATCTGGTACTCCTGTCCCTGTCTCTCCAGGTCGGCCCTCAACTGCACCAGCTGCTCCTCCATACTGGTCACCTGCATCTGGTATGATTGCAACTGCATGGCGTAGCGGTTCTGGATGTCAGCCAGTGAGGCTTCACTGGCCGCTTTCTACAGGGAGACAGATGAGTTAGAGGACAAAAACTGGACCACTGAGGGACCAGATGTGAGCAAAAACACATGATTAGGTGTCCAAAAAAAGCAATCCACAAGGTATAGATTTGAACATATTACCATCTCAAAGTTTGTTATTGTTACCACAAGGACACCCAAGAGACTATACTGTCTCTATGTGGACACCTAGGAGTCTTTATTGTCTCTATATGGACACCTGGGATTCTGTTACATTTCTGCATGGACACCTGAGAGTCTTTATCATGTCAGTGTGGACACCTGGAATTCTTTATTGTCTCAACGTGGACATCTAGGAGTCTTTATTGTCTCAATGACACATACACTTTGGATCAATAGTTCCTCTTCTTGTAAATTTGTATTTGGACACCGGGGAGTCTTTAGCATTTTCAGTGGATTCCTTTGAGACTTTACTGTCTTTATGTGGAGACCTTTATATTGTCTCTATGTGGACACTTGGGAGTTTCTCATCTTCACATGAACAACTGGGAGTCTTTATGTGGACACCTACAGGTCTTTGTTGTCTCTATTTGGACACCTGAAAGTCTTTCTTGTCTCTACATGGACAATTGAATGTCTTAATTGTCTCTATATGGATACCTGGGCAGCTTTATTGTCTCCATGTGGAGACCTGAGAGTCTTAATCATCTCTAAGTGGACATAGGGGAATCTTCATCATGTCCAAGTGGACAGATGGGAGTCTTTATTGTCTCTCCATGGTAACCTGAAAGTCTTTCTCTTCTACTGTATGTGAACACCTGTGAGTCTTTATTGTTTATATGGACTCCTGGGGGCCTGTTTTGTCTACGTGGACTTGACTTCATTGAGGGTCACTTCATGCTAACAAAGATAGAATTAGTAATTGGATAATCCTAAAAACTGACACTGCCTATGAAACGGCAACATTGATTGATTGATTGATTGATTGATTGATTGATTGATTGATTGATTGATCTCTGTGCTCTCACCATGCTGAGCTGTGACTGGAGCTCAATTTCCAGAGCCTGAAGCTGCTTCTTCACCTCCTTCACCTCCGAGGTCGTTGATTGTATCGTCATCTCCACATTTGCCACCTCCTTATTGAGCTCCTCCGACTGACAGAAGGAGAGATGTGGTCAAAATACATCAAACAAAACATGCATGCTGATGTTCTACTTTATCACAGTTTTCACGCCCACCTTTTCCCGGAACCAAGCCTCCAACTGTTTGTTTGTCTTGGCGTTCATGGCCTCGTAGTGTTCCCTCACTTCTTCTAGGACCTGGTTGAGGTCCTGCTGAGGACCGGCGTCCACCTCCACATTCACCTGACCGCTCATCTGATTTTTCATGGCTAGCAAGTCCTGCAGTCGGAGGAAGGGGGAGGTAATATCAGAATTGAAACTGACTAAGAACCCCTTTAATAATAAACAATGTTTTGGTTGAACCTATTTTATTAAGCTTCTATATTGCCTGCAATTCAGTTTTCAGAAGTTAAATTTAATGCATCCAAAACATTGCGGTTATAAAAAAAACAAAAAAAAAACAAAACAAGAGAAGTAAACTGTCTGAACAAAGATTGTCAGTTAACAGAACTCTTCTTTTTAGAAGTTTTGTAAAACTCTGTTACCTCTTCATGGTTCTTCTTCATGGACTCGAGCTCATCCTTCAGGCTGACAATCTGCATGTCCAGGTCCTTCTTGGCCACACCCATGTCTCCTAACAACATCTTCAGCCCGGCGATGTCGGCTTCCACTGACTGACGCATTGACATCTCATTGTCATACCTGCACGTACGGGATCACATTAGGGTCAAAAACACAGAGATATTCAGCAACAGCTATTAACCTGTTATTTATTGTATAACAGTAAAACAATGAGGAGCATCCAAAAATAAAACAATATAATGCTACAGATATGGTTAAAAATTCTACATTTTTACTTGCTCTATAAATCTTTACTACATATTCACAAACTTCTTCACAGGATTATAAAGGCTCTGAAGGGATTTCACAGCATATGTTTTTTCAAACTTAGAATCTGATTTATTCTTATATAAACCTGAATAATATCTGACATGTTTGCACTTGTTGATTTTTTTTCTTTTGGTGTGTGTGTGTGTGTGTGTGTGTGTGTGTGTGTGTGCCAGCAGAGGGTGTGATGCTGCTGATAATAAAACACTGGAGACCCAGTATCTATTTTTAGTTATGTGTCAGAATTGTTTGCCTTTTACTTTGCATTATTTATGTGTCATTTATAAATATTGTTTAGGTTTCTGTTTTTGCAGGAAAAAAAGGCAAGGATAAATAAAAGAATGAGGTACTAACTTGAGTCTGAAGTCGTCCTGAGCCAGACTGGCGTTGTCGATGCTTAGCATGACATTACCTTTGAGGATAATGGCATCCTTAATCTGAAAACACACAAAAGCAAAACATAGTAAAGATGTTATATCACCAGCCACAATGGATACATAGATAGCATTAATCCTGCTTCTGCTACAGCACACACCACATGATGCCAAAGGGATCCAATTATTAACCAAAAGTGAAATGTACAAATCCATGTGACTCTAGAGATTTACATGTACTGTAATGACAACTCATAAAAGAGTATTGGTATACAGTAAAGTGCACCATATTTACTTTAAAAAAAAAAAAAACAGTGCTGTAACTCTGAGTAATTTCAGACATCACCCATGAACTCGTGAGCTTGTTGTGTGTCATCAAAAGGCCTGAAAATACATGTTTCTGATGTTGCCTTTATTAAAAATAACCCCAAAACATTTGTTGTTTCTGTTCCTTGAGACGTATTTTATAGGCTATAGCATAACACCGCTGAGATACAATGAGCTTTTCATTTTCTTAATGATGATAAAGGATCAAATTTAACTTTATTCTCTTAATTTTTGAGTCCAAAATGCTTCATTTACATTTCAAAAGTAATACTGTAATAGAAACTGTAAGATAAATATAAAGATTTTTTTTTTTGAGTCTCAGCCACCAATGAGATTGTACGGCATCATTTCTCACCAGTGTGACTCGACCAATCACAGTGGTTTTTTTTATGACACAAAAATAAACCTGTTTAAGAAGGGGGTTGGGGGTGGGGTGAAAAAAGAAAACTCATTGGTCATGTTGTGGTGAAATCTGTAATAGTGAGCTGCGCGTAAGCTTCACCCTAGGTTATGAGGGTGTAGTCGACATCACTGGAGCCTGACAATAACAGCCACATGACTCCACCCAATCACAGCAGGTAAACTAATAAGGATTTATTAAGTACTTATTATTCTGTTATGTTTACTCCATGAAAGGTAAAAGAAAAGGTATTACAGTTCAAATGACGTTTCATTTTGTCCAAAACTTGGATCTGTGGGAGAGAAAATCTGCTTTTCCAGAGTATTTGGAGAAAAAAAAATTCATTAAACAATTATTAAAGTGTTACTGGGTTTGTCAGTCGACAAATATTTCAGCCAGATAAAAAAAAAACATAAATGCAGAATTTGGGGGAAATATTAAATCAGCTCTGCTTGCACACCAGGCAGTCTGTGTGCAGCAGCTTGAGTTTTTCGGGCGTGGCAGCTTCACCTGGATCACTTACACGCAGGTGTGGTCGACCTATTTTTATACAGCGACATCCATCTGATCACTGGGGGCCCTAATTCACTTCTCACTGCTTCAAATTACAAAACCTTGTCTGTAATTGTTGGGCTGCTTTCCTCTTTTTACTGTTGTTCTTGATTTTTGTTTTATTCTCAAATTCATGAGATAATGATTCCTTGTTTTTTCCAAAACGCTTGCCAGTTACTAGTACAAAACAACTTTGTTAACTATGGATACCTCACTCAATTAGTTTGTCTTGAGTTAATTTTTCCTCTATATTGCTTTTCTTTTGTGGTTACATTTCGAAAATGAAATGACCGTTTCCCATGCTGCCCCTCTTCCTCACCTTGTCCTGCAGTTCTGCGATGACTTCAAAATAGTGACTGTAGTCCCTGGTGCTGGGTCCAACCTTGTTCTCCACAAACTGCCTGATCTTCAACTCCAACTCAGCGTTAGCCTTCTCCAGCGCCGCCACCTTGGCCAGGTAGGCGGCCAGGCGGTCGTTCAGGTTCTGCATGGTGAACTTCTCGTTGCCGATGAGGCTGTCATCTCCCCCGAAGCCTGCACCACCACCGACACCTCCCCCGAAGCCAAAACTTCCACCACCACCTGCGCCAAAACCTCCACCTCCACCACCACCAGAGGCAAAACCTCCACCAAAGCCATAGCCACCGCCGCCGCCGCCGCCTGCAGAGAAGGTCCTGCTGGCCTGGGAGACCCTAACACCACCACCTATTGGTCCTCCTGGCATGCTGAATGAACTCATGCCTCTGCCATAGGATGATCGCCCCATTCCAAGGCCACCACCCATCGTGGTCCTATGTGAAAAGCTCATCATGATGGAGTAATAAAAGAGGAGGTGTGTGTTGGCCTGTCTTCTCAGGCGGAGGGTTGTAGGAGAGAAGAGAAGTGAGGAGAGATGGATCAGTTTGCTCCTTTTATAGGTGCTCAGGTGGGCCGTGCTGCAGGTGAGGGGAGGGGTGATGATCCACACCCCCCAGAGGTGGAATGTAACCCAGTACATGAAGTACAGCACCAAGGTATGATTTTGAGGTACTTGTATTTTTGGTCATTTCATGCCATTTTTAATCTACTGCTACTTCATACTTCTGCCCCACTACTTTAAGATGAAAAATTCAACTCTACACTGCACCACATTTCCTTCATTGTCATTACACCTCAGCAGGATTCCTTATCTGATCAGGTTATACTTGTGCAAGAGTTCAGGTCAGTGTTTAAACAGTTACATCACATTACAAAACTGGTTCTGCCATGTTTTTTCTGCAGCACAGAAATATTGCAAAAATTAGTTTCACTTCCGCCAAAGTAATTTATAACCTCTCAGTCAGAAGACTGTAATGCAGTTTTTAGGCTTTACTCCAACTTAAAATCTGCTGCCAAACAACAAACAGTCCTTTCACATTGCACCAATTTTAGCATCAATACAGATGCTCCTAGTTCAGCTGCAACATTAAAATGATGAATGAAATAAGGCTTTGTTAATTATATGCCAGAAATATACATTATTCTGAAATGGACCACTCTACATGCAATGTTACTTTTGGTACTTAAAGTTTATATAGATGTGTTGATTTGGCATTATTCCTTAGACTTGTTGATCTTGACTTGACACCTGTCTATGGACCTGTCCATTTTGACTTTTGCATTAGTGTTTTGGCTGGTTGGTCTTGACTTTGCACTAGTCTTTGGTTTTGACACTGAACTAGTCTAGGCTTGTTGGTCCTGACTTGGCTCTTGTCTATGGGCTTGCAGGTCCTGACCTGCCACTAGTCTTGGGACTTATTAGTCCACTATGATAGTCTTCATCAAAAAATGTACATTTGATTGAGGCAGCCAACGCCCATCGTCATTCCAGATCAAAGCTGACGCCCTCTAATATTGTGTAGTCTTTTCCCTGCATGAGACTAGTACCAGCCAACGAGTCCCAAGACTTGTGCCAAGTCACGACCAACACGTCCTAAGAGTGCCAACTAAAGACTTGAGAATATTTCACGTATTTTTACGCTATGTATATATATATTTTAGTGCATGAACCTGAGATGCTTATGTACTTGTAGTTAAGGATTTTTTATGCAAAACCTTGACTTGCAATGAAGTACTTTCAGGTTGTTGATTTTGTCTCAGTGGTCGAAGAAGTACTCCAATTTATTCCTGGTGTGAAAATACCATTACCACAGTGCATTTCTACTTGGTTACAAGTACACACTTCAACATCCAGAATGGCCCATTTCAGATTAGTATGTTTTATATTATGGGATTGTAATTTTTGATGCATTCGTGCAATTATCACTTTGAAGTTGCAGCTGGTATTTATTAATTACTGATAGGTTGTACTCATTACCTGAATCTGCAACAAAAGCTGTCAAATTAAACTAGTTGATTAGAAAGTAGCATAAAATACAAACACTCAAGTACATGTAACTCAAAATGATAACAACTCA